>NC_092257.1:6813567-6948473 GCF_036320965.1 Panulirus ornatus
AGATATTATGAGGGGAATTACTTGGTAGGCTCGTCTTCTCACTCGACCATATACCTGTGGATCTACGCTGCTAAAAATGGGATTTTTCGGTGGTTTTCAGCGCTACATCTAGCGGATATGCAAAGGAGGAGGGCGAGGCAATTCATCTTCCTCCGTGAGCCATATTGCAACAACAACAACAACAACACAGAGCAAATGTGCAGTATGTTCCAGCCAGCAAACACCTGCCTCACGATCCCAGCACCACATGACTGCCTCACGATCCCAGCACCACATGACTGCCTCACGATCCCAGCACCACATGACTGCCTCACGATCCCAGCACCACATGACTGCCTCACGATCCCAGCACCACATGACTGCCTCACGATCCCAGCACCACATGACTGCCTCACGATCCCAGCACCACATGACTGCCTCACGATCCCAGCACCACATGACTGCCTCACGATCCCAGCATCACATGACTGCCTCACGATCCCAGCACCACATGATTGCCTCACGATCCCAGCACCACATGACTGCCTCACGATCCCAGCACCACATGACTGCCTCACGATCCCAGCACCACATGATTGCCTCACGATCCCAGCACCACATGACTGCCTCACGATCCCAGCACCACATGACTGCCTCACGATCCCAGCATCACATGACTGCCTCACGATCCCAGCACCACATGACTGCCTCACGATCCCAGCACCACATGACTGCCTCACGATCCCAGCACCACATGACTGCCTCTCGATCCCGCACCACATGACTGCCTCACGTCCCAGCACCACATGAGTGCCTCACGATCCCAGCATCAATGACTGCCTCACGATCCAGCACCACATGACTGCCTCACGATCCCAGCACCACATGACTGTCTCACGATCCCAGCACCACATGACTGCCTCTCGATCCCAGCACCACATGACTGCCTCACGATCCCAGCACCACATGACTGCCTCACGATCCCAGCACCACATGACTGCCTCACGATCCCAGCACCACATTACTGTTTCACGATCCCCGCACCACATGACTGCCTCAAGATCCCAGCACCACATGACTGCCTCACGATCCCAGCACCACATGACTGTCTCACGATCCCAGCACCACATGACTGCCTCACGATCCCAGCACCACATGACTGCGTCACAGATCCCAGCACCACATGACTGCCTCACGATCCCAGCACCACATGACTGTCTCACGGTCCCAGCACCAGATGACTGCGTCACAGTCCCAGCACTAAGTAACTGCGTCACAACCCTAGCACCAAAGAACTAAGGTCACAGTCCCAACAACTAAATACGTAACAATCCCAGCAGCAAACGACCCATCACAATCCCAGCACTAAATACCTGCGTCACAATCCCAGTACCGAGGAACTAAATGACGTCCCAGCACCGAGGAACTACGTGACGTCCCAGCACCGAGGAACTACGTGACGTCCCAGCACCGAGGGACTACGTGAAATCCCAGCACCGAGGAACTAAATGACGTCCCAGCACCGAGGAACTACGTGACGTCCCAGTACCGAGGAACTACGTGACGTCCCAGCACCGAGGAACTACGTGAAATCCCAGCACCGAGGGACTACGTGACGTCCCAGCACCGAGGAACTACGTGACGTCCCAGCACCGAGGGACTACATGACGTCCCAGCACCGAGGGACTACGTGAAATCCCAGTACCGAGGAACTAAATGACGTCCCAGCACCGAGGAACTACGTGACGTCCCAGTACCGAGGAACTACGTGACGTCCCAGTACCGAGGAACTACGTGACGTCCCAGCACCGAGGAACTACGTGAAATCCCAGCACCGAGGGACTACGTGACGTCCCAGCACCGAGGAACTACGTGACGTCCCAGCACCGAGGGACTACGTGACGTCCCAGCACCGAGGGACTACGTGAAATCCCAGTACCGAGGAACTAAATGACGTCCCAGCACCGAGGAACTACGTGACGTCCCAGTACCGAGGAACTACGTGACGTCCCAGAACCGAGGGACTACGTGAAATCCCAGCACCGAGGAACTAAATGACGTCCCAGCACCGAGGAACTACGTGACGTCCCAGCACCGAGGAACTACGTGACGTCCCAGCACCGAGGAACTACGTGACGTCCCAGCACCGAGGGACTACGTGAAATCCCAGCACCGAGGGACTACGTGACGTCCCAGCACCGAGGAACTACGTGACGTCCCAGCACCGAGGAACTACGTGACGTCCCAGCACCGAGGAACTACGTGAAATCCCAGCACCGAGGAACTACGTGACATCCCAGCACCGAGGAACTACGTGACATTCCAGCACCGAGGAACTACGTGACATTCCAGCACCGAGGAACTACGTGACGTCCCAGCACCGAGGAACTACGTGACATTCCAGCACCGAGGAACTACGTGACGTCCCAGCACCGAGGAACTACGTGACATTCCAGCACCGAGGAACTATGTGACGTCCCAGCACCGAGGGACTACGTCAAATCCCAGCACCGAGGGACTACGTGACGTCCCAGCACCGAGGAACTACGTGACGTCCCAGCACCGAGGAGCTACGTGAAATCCCAGCACTGAGGAACTACGTGACATCCCAGCACCGAGGAACTACGTGACGTCCCAACACCGAGGAACTACGTGACATTCCAGCACCGAGGAACTACGTGACATCCCAGCACCGAGGGACTACGTGACGTCCCAGCACCGAGGAACTACGTGACATCCCAGCACCGAGGAGCTACGTAACGTATGTATACCAACACAGCCAAAACAGAACAGCAGGTCGGTGCCCTCGATCCCAGCAGGCCTCCCGCCTCTGGTACTTCGCCAATTATCAATCATGGCGAAGACCCAGGGAGCCTGACCCAGGGAACCTCCTGCACGGCGCCATCCCCAGCGAAACTTGGCCTGAGTGTTGAGTCAGTCAGAGATGCGTCCAACCGGCAGCGCCTGAGTGTTGAGTCAATCAGAAGTGTGTTGTGAGGAGGCGACCTCGCAGGAGGGAGATCGACCGTGCGAGGACGGAAGACTTGACGAGTTAGAATTACTTAACGAAGATTGGGTGTAGTACCTTACTTAACGAAGATTGGGTATAGCACCTTACTTAACGAAGATTGGGGACGGTACCTTACTCAACGAAGATTGGAGACAGTACCTTACTTAACGAAGATTGGGTGTAGTACCTTACTTAACGAGGATTGGGTGTAGTACCTTACTTAACGAAGATTGAAGACAGTACCTTACTTAACGAAAATTGGATGTGGTACCTTACTTAACGAAGACTGGGTATAGTACCTAACTTAACGAAGATTGGAGACAGTACCTTACTTAACGAAGATTGGTTATAGTGCCTTACTTAACGAAGATTGGAGACAGTACCTTACTCAACGAAGATTGGGTGTAGTACCTTACTTAACGAGGATTGGGTGTAGTACCTTACTTAGCGAAGATTGAAGACAGTACCTTACTTAACGAAAATTGGATGTAGTACCTTACTTAACGAAGACTGGGTATAGTACCTAACTTAACGAAGATTGGAGACAGTACCTTACTTAACGAAGATTGGAGACAGTACCTTACTTAACGAAGATTAGATATAGTACCTTACTTAACGAAGATTAGAGACAGTACTTTACTTAACGAAGATTGGGTATAGTACCTTACTTAACGAAGATTGGAGACAGAACCTTACTTAACGAAGATTGGGTATAGTACTTTACTTAACGAAGATTGGAGACAGTACCTTACTTAACGAAGATTGTGTATAGTACCTTACTTAACGAAGATTGGAGACAGTACCTTACTTAAAGGAGATCGGGTATAGTACCTTACTTAACGAAGATTGGATCGTCGATCTTTTGGAAGGAGGTAAACAGTGTTAGGAGAAGAAGAGAGGGAATAAATAGAGTAACAGTGAGGAGAGAGGATAGGCAAGTAGTAAGAAGCAGGGAAGACACGAAGTAAAAAGAAATGTAGTAAATATTATGAAGGACTGCCGAATATGTTCGATCGTAGAGAGGCGAGGGCGTGGTTGGGCCAAGTGGCATGTCGTGTGAGGGAGTTACGGTGGAATGGAATGCTGAATGAAGAGGTGGTGGTGAAAAAGCTTTTGCATAAGCGTGGCAATGTGACAGGAGTGGATAGGATTACATTTAAGTTGTATTCATGAAATGGGGGCGACAGTGCAGTTTATTAGTCAATCAGGCTATTCAGTGACTGTACGGCTCAATGTAAGGTGAGTGAAGCCTGGCCGTATGCATGTATAGCGTTCTTGTATAATGTCAAGTGTTACCGAAGATGAATGTCTGAATTACTGAGATATGAGTCTGATGAGTAAATACATGGTAAGGTGTATGAGAGACTGGTAAATGTGAGGGTGGAGGTGGGCTTAACGAATCTGGCTGGGCAGGAGTGATATGACTTTAGAAAATGTGGAGGATGTGCGAACTTACCAGGTGTTTGCTTTCAAGAATATGTGTAACTAATAGTTGGAGAGACGAAGTATATCATATGTGGCAATTATGGATTTGGAGAAGGGGATGACAAGGCTGATAGAGATGCCACGTGGCAGGTGCTGCGAAATTACTAAATGCAGTGAGTAGATTTCATCGGCAGAGTAAGGTAGGTGTGCGAGCCAGAAGGGAGGAGGTTGAGAAAGTTCCCGGGGATGGTGGATCTGTGTCGAGGAATAGAATAGAACAAATCAGAAAAGAATAAAATAGAATAGAAAAGAATAGAATAAGACAGAATAGAATAGAATAGAATAGAATAGAATAGAATAGAATAGAATAGAAAAGAAAAGAAAAGAATAGAATAAGATAGAATAGAATAGAATAGAATAGGATAAAATAGAATAGAATAGAATAGAAAAGAATAGAATAAGATAGAATAGAATGGAATAGAATAGGATAAAATAAAATAGAATAGAAAAGAATAGAAAAGAATAGAATAAGATAGAATAGAATGGAATAGAATAGGATAAAATAAAATAGAATAGAATAGAAAAGAAAAGAATAGAATAAGATAGAATAGAATGGAATAGAATATGATAAAATAAAATAGAATAGAATAGAATAGAAAAGAATAGAATAAGATAGAATAGAATGGAATAGAATAGATAAAATAGAATAGAATAGAATAGAATAGAATAGAATAGAATAGAATAGAAAAGAATAGAACAGAATAGAATAGAATAAGATAGAATAGAATAGGATAGAATAGAATAGAATAGAATAAGATAGAATAGAATAGGATAGAATAGAATAGAATAAGATAGAATAGAACAGAATAGAAAAGAAAAGAATAGAAAAGAATAGAATAAGATAGAATAGAATGGAACAGAATAGAATAGAGTAAAATTGAATAGAATAGAATAGAAAAGAACAGAATAAGATAGAATAGAATGGAATAGAATAGAATAGAATAGAATAAGATAGAACAGAATGGAATAGAATAGGATACAGTAGAATAGAATAGAATAGAATAGAATAGAATAGAATAGAATAGAATAGAATAGAAGAGAATAGAATGGAAAAGAATAGAATAAGGTAAAATAGAATGGAATAGAATAGAATAGAATAGAATAGAATAGAATAGAATAGAATAGAATAGAATAGAATAGAAGAGAAGAGAATAGAATGGAAAAGAATAGAATAAGGTAGAATAGAATGGAATAGAATAGAATAGAATAGAAGATAATAGAATAAAATAGAACAGAATGGAATAGAATAGGATAGGATAAAATAGAATAGAATGGAATAGAATAGAATAGAATAGTTTATTTGTCACTGTGGTTGTCTTGTCTTCTTGTAGAGATGGCCAATAATAGATTCTCTTGAGGAAATAAATCTGCTCGAAAAGAAAGGGCGGGAATACAAGGGTGTAAGCCCAGAGAGCCTGGAAGATGCGTCCGCTCTGCTGGAAGGAAAGATCTGCATTGGCTCTGGAGTCTGCCGTTGTGCCATGGTCGGCTGGCTGGAAGTTGTTATGGTTAACATCCACTAAAGTCGTCAGTGTTTGCTTGTCTACGACCTAAGTTATGGCTTCCGTCGAGACTGCAATGCTGACATAGATATTCCATTTTTTATGATTAGCATCTAAATCTATATCTAAATAATCTAATGCCTTATAAATCAGTGACCTGATAACTGGACTTTTATCAGTATAATCTCATCTCTATATTATTCAGGAGGACGAAAATCTAAAGATATCTAGAGCATCTACCCCACAACTTCACTGCAATCAAGAACAACTTAGATATACAGTCCACCTCCATCAGTAAGTCCCTCACTCCTACTCTGTATTATACTTAAGGCGCGGGACCGTGGGGATCACAAAGTAGGTGCCTCACTATAGTCACCACGCTCAAGTTCAACACAGTCACCAGCCCGAACGCTGACTACACAAGCTAAGATTCACCTCCACTATGAAGCCATCCTTGCCAGTGTGTGTGTGTGTGTGTGTGTGTGTGGTTGCTCTTTGTTCACTGGTAGCGCAGGGGTTCAGTCGAGATCCTATGGATGGAGGGTCTGATATAACTTCCAGCAAGATTATATCTGCAGACGATGCTATAAGGACCAATGCCCTGGCTATAGCGTGGAACTCCAGCACTCTACTCCCTTTCCTGATAAGGGTTCTTGTGTGTATGTTACAGGGTGTTTGGAAAGGAGGCGCAACTCTGGACCTTCTCTATCTTTATAGCATCATCCGTACTCTTGCAGGACACTGGCACGCCTTTAAGAATATATATATATATATATATATATATATATATATATATATATATATATATATATATATATATATATATATATATATATATATATATATTCTTAAAGGCGTGCCAGTGTCCTACAAGAGTACGGATGATGCTATAAAGATAGAGAAGGTCCAGAGTTGCGCCTCCTTTCCAAACACCCTGTAACATACACGCATATATATATATATATTATCCCTGGGGATAGGGGAGAAAGAATACTTCCCACGTATTCCCTGCGTGTCGTAGAAGGCGACTAAAAGGGGAGGGAGCGGGGGGCTGGAAATCCTCCCTTCTCATTATTTTTTTTTTTTAATTTTCCAAAAGGAACAGAGAACGGGGCCAGGTAAGGATATTCCCTCAAAGGCCCATTCCTCTGTTCTTAACGCTACCTCGCTAATGCGGGAAATGGCGAATAGTTTAAAAAAAAAAATATATATATATATATATATATATATATATATATATATATATATATATATATATATATATATATATATATATATATATATATATATATATATATATATATATATATATATATATATATATATATATATATATATATATATGTATTGGAAAGGATCACAATTTTGCGCGTGATCAAGATATTCCTATAATTCCACGGGGAAAATGAAACACGAAAAGTTCCCAAGTGCACTTTCGTGTAATAATCACATCATCAGGGGAGACACAAGAGAGAAATATAACATTCAGTTCATATACATCGAAGAGACGAAGCTAGGACGCCATTTGGTAAACATGTGATTGTTCAAACATGTGATTGTGGACAGGGGTCCCGGGTTCGATCCTGGCTGTTGGAGGTTTGTATGTTCTATGAAGGTGCGCGGTCATATGCACTTTATTCATATATATATATATATATATATATATATATATATATATATATATATATATATATATATTTATATATATATTTAGGGAAAATGATTTGGTAAACAGAGAAGAGGTAGTGAAAGCTTTGCGGAAGATGAAAGCCGGCAAGGCAGCAGGTTTGGATGGTATTGCAGTGGAATTTATTAAAAAAGGGGGTGACTGTATTGTTGACTGGTTGGTAAGGTTATTTAATGTATGTATGACTCATGGTGAGGTGCCTGAGGATTGGCGGAATGCGTGCATAGTGCCATTGTACAAAGGCAAAGGGGATAAGAGTGAGTGCTCAAATTACAGAGGTGTAAGTTTGTTGAGTATTCCTGGTAAATTATATGGGAGGGTATTGATTGAGAGGGTGAAGGCATGTACAGAGCATCAGATTGGGGAAGAGCAGTGTGGTTTCAGAAGTGGTAGAGGATGTGTGGATCAGGTGTTTGCTTTGAAGAATGTATGTGAGAAATACTTAGAAAAGCAAATGGATTTGTATGTAGCATTTATGGATCTGGAGAAGGCATATGATAGAGTTGATAGAGATGCTCTGTGGAAGGTATTGAGAATATATGGTGTGGGAGGAAAGTTGTTAGAAGCAGTGAAAAGTTTTTATCGAGGATGTAAGGCATGTGTACGTGTAGGAAGAGAGGAAAGTGATTGGTTCTCAGTGAATGTAGGTTTGCGGCAAGGGTGTGTGATGTCTCCATGGTTGTTTAATTTGTTTATGGATGGGGTTGTTAGGGAGGTAAATGCAAGAGTTTTGGAAAGAGGGGCAAGTATGAAGTCTGTTGGGGATGAGAGAGCTTGGGAAGTGAGTCAGTTGTTGTTCGCTGATGATACAGCGCTGGTGGCTGATTCATGTGAGAAACTGCAGAAACTGGTGACTGAGTTTGGTAAAGTGTGTGGAAGAAGAAAGTTAAGAGTAAATGTGAATAAGAGCAAGGTTATTAGGTACAGTAGGGTTGAGGGTCAAGTCAATTGGGAGGTGAGTTTGAATGGAGAAAAACTGGAGGAAGTGAAGTGTTTTAGATATCTTTGAGTGGATCTGGCAGCGGATGCAACCATGGAAGCGGAAGTGGATCATAGGGTGGGGGAGGGGGCGAAAATTCTGGGGGCCTTGAAGAATGTGTGGAAGTCGAGAACGTTATCTCGGAAAGCAAAAATGGGTATGTTTGAAGGAATAGTGGTTCCAACAATGTTGTATGGTTGCGAGGCGTGGGCTATGGATAGAGTTGTGCGCAGGAGGATGGATGTGCTGGAAATGAGATGTTTGAGGACAATGTGTGGTGTGAGGTGGTTTGATCGAGTGAGTAACGTAAGGGTAAGAGAGATGTGTGGAAATAAAAAGAGCGTGGTTGAGAGAGCAGAAGAGGGTGTTTTGAAGTGGTTTGGGCACATGGAGAGGATGAGTGAGGAAAGATTGACCAAGAGGATATATGTGTCGGAGGTGGAGGGAACAAGAAGAGGGAGACCAAATTGGAGGTGGAAAGATGGAGTGAAAAAGATTTTGTGTGATCGGGGCCTGAACATGCAGGAGGGTGAAAGGAGGGCAAGGAATAGAGTGAATTGGAGCGATGTGGTATACCGGGGTTGACGTGCTGTCAGTGGATTGAATCAAGGCATGTGAAGCGTCTGGGGTAAACCATGGAAAGCTGTGTAGGTATGTATATTTGCGTGTGTGGACGTATGTATATACATGTGTATGGGGGGGGGGGGCCATTTCTTTCGTCTGTTTCCTTGCGCTACCTCGCAAACGCGGGAGACAGCGACAAAGTATAATAATAATAATAATAATATATCATAGGGTGGGGATGGGGCGAAAATCCTGGGAGCCTTGAAGAATGTGTGGAAGTCGAGAACATTATCTCGGAAAGCAAAAATGGGTATGTTTGAAGGAATAGTGGTTCCAACAATGTTGTATGGTTGCGAGGCGTGGGCTATGGATAGAGTTGCGCGCAGGAGGGTGGATGTGCTGGAAATGAGATGTTTGAGGACAATGTGTGGTGTGAGGTGGTTTGATCGAGTAAGTAATGTAAGGGTAAGAGAGATGTGCGGAAATAAAAAGAGCGTGGTTGAGAGAGCAGAAGAGGGTGTTTTGAAATGGTTTGGGCACATGGAGAGAATGAGTGAGGAAAGATTGACCAAGAGGATATATGTGTCGGAGGTGGAGGGAACGAGGAGAAGTGGGAGACCAAATTGGAGGTGGAAAGATAGAGTGAAAAAGATTTTGTGTGATCGGGGCCTGAACATGCAGGAGGGTGAAAGGAGGGCAAGGAATAGAGTGAATTGGATCGATGTGGTATACCGGGGTTGACGTGCTGTCAGTGGATTGAATCAGGGCATGTGAAGCGTCTGGGGTAAACCATGGAAAGCTGTGTAGGTATGTATATTTGCGTGTGTGGACGTATGTATATACATGTGTATGTATATACATGTGTATATATATATATATATATATATATATATATATATATATATATATATATATATATATATATATATATATATATATATATATATATATATATATATATATATATATATATATATATATATACATATATATATATATGCCTTTATTTATTCCTTCTCCGTAACTGATAGCCGTTTCCCGCGACAGCAAAATAGTTCCAAGAACAGATGTTCACACTCATTTTCTAACTGTCATATGTAATGCACCAATACCACAGATCCCTATCCGCATCCAAGCCCCACAGACCTATTCCTGGTTTACCCCGGACGTTTCACATGCCCTGGTTTAGTCCACTGACAGCACGTCGACCCTCATATACCACATCGTTCCAGTTCCTTCAATCACGGGCACGTCTTTCAACCCACCTGCATGTTCAGGCACCGATCACTCAATATCTTTATCACTCCATCCTTCCGTCTCCAATTTAGTCTCACCCTTCACCTTGTTCCCTCCACTTCTGACACATATATCCTCTTTGTCAACCTTTCCTCACTCATTCTTTCCATATGTCCAAACCATTTCAACACACCCTCTTCATTTCTCTCAACATCATTCTTTTTATTACCTCACTTATCTCTTATCCCTTTCTTGCATACTCAATCAAACTTCCTCACACCACATATTGCCCTTAAACATTTCAATTTCAACATTTTCACCCTCCTTCGCACATCTTCTATAGCCTATGTTCGCATCCATGCAACATTGCTGGGACTACTATACTTTCGAACACCCATTTTCGCCATCACAGATACTGACCTATCTTTCCATACATTACCCCACCTTATAATTCACTTCTGTTTCCATGGGTCCACTTGCTGTCATATTCAATGCCTCTAGCAGCTTTCCTCCCACACCATATATTCGTAGAACCTTCCACAAAGTATTTCGAGCAACCCATTCATATGCTTTCTCCAGATCCATAAATGCCACATACAAATTCATCTGTTTTTCTAAGCATTTCTCACATACATTTTTCAAGGCAAACCACGCTGAAACCACACTGCTCTTCCTCAATCTTAAGGATGCTCTGTACATGCCTTTACCCTCTCAATCAATACCCTCCCGTATAGTTTCCCAGGAACACTCAACAAACTTATGCCTCTGTAGTTTGAACACTCACCTTTATCCCCGTTGCCTTTGTATAATGGCACTATACATGCATTCCGCCAATCCTCAGACACCTTTCCATGATCCACACATAAAGTGAAAATCCAAACCACCCAATCAACAATCCAATCACCTCCTTTCCTCTGAAATTTGACTACAATACCGTGAAACTCCAGCCACCATGCCACATTTTGTCTCATGCAAGACCTCCACCATCTCTTCTTTCTTCACTAAACCATTTCTCATGACTCTTTGCATACCATCCTGAGCAAAACATCCTACATCTGCCACCTTATCATCAAACATATTCTACAGTGCTTCAAAATACTTCATCTCTTCACTTCATCAGTATCTATTATCACTTCTCCATTTACCCCCTTCACTAATGCCCCCATCTTTTTTTTCGCACATCATTAAACTCCTTCCAAAAAAAATCTTATTCCCTCTAAAGTTTACTGACAATAGCTCTTCCTAACTCACATTTGCCCTCTCTTTCAACCTCTGCACCTTCCCTTTGAGCTCCTGCCGCTTTCTCATATACATCTCCCAATCATTTGCACCCCTTCTCTTTAAGCACCGCCCATATACATCTATTTTCTTTTTTATTAGCAACTTCACCTCGTCATTCCACTTCTCACTATAATCTCTAGCCCGTCCATCTCCCACCTTACGCACGCTTCATGATTTGCTCGCACATGCCATCACTGCTTCCCTAAATACTACCCATTCTCTATCCACTCCCTTAGCTTCATTTACTCTGATCTTTTGTCATTCTACTCTCACCCTCTCCTGGTATCTCTTCTCACAAGTCTCTTTTCGAAGATGTCTTATTTTGCCACTTACCTGGCCTATATTGTTTCCCTTTTTTTTTTTTCTTTAAAAACTACAAATCTTCACTTCGGCTCCACAAGGTAATAATCAGACATTCCACCAGCTGACCCACTCAGTATAATTACATCCAAAAGTCTCTCTTATGCACGGCTATCAATTAGCATGTAATCCAATTATACCCGCTGATCATCTCTCCTACTCACTTGAGTATGTCTCTCTTTATAAAACAGGTATTCCCAGTCACCAGCCCCTGCTCAGCGAACAGCTCTACAAGTTGTTTAACATTTCCATTTACTTCACCAATTACCCTATACCCCCTAGTCATACCATCGACTGCCACATTACTCACCTTCGCATTTAAATCATCCATCACTGATTGACGGCTCTTGCATCAAAATTAATGACACACTCACTCACTTCCTCCAAAACATTTGCCACTCATGATCTTTCTTTTCTCGGCTAAGTACATAAGCGTTAATAATCACCCATCTCTCGCAATCCACTTTCATTTTTAAGTCACTTCAGTATGGAGCTCGCTTCCTTATGCTCTTTCACACACTTCCACAACTTCTGCTCCAGTAGTAGTGCTATTCCTTCCTTAGCTCTTGTCCTCTCACGAAAAAAAAATGACTTTACTCCTAAGACTTTTCCAAACCGTTCTTCCCCTTTACCCTTGAACTATGTTTCATTCAAAGCCAGAACATCCAGGTTTCTTTCCTCAAACATGCTACCTATCTCTCCTCTCTTGGTTACATCCACAAACATTCAGACACCCCAATCTGAGCCTTCAAGGAGGATGACCACTCCCCGCCTGGCTCCTTTCTTTGTTTCATCAAATAGAAATTGACGTACAGGAAGGGGGAGGCTCGAGCTCCCCGCTTCTGCTCCCTTCAGTCTCTTTACCCGACACACACACACACACACACACACACACACACACACACACACACACACACACACACACACACATACACACACACACATACACGCACCTCTCTCTCTCTCTCTCTCTCTTTCTCTCTCTCTCTATATATATATATATATATATATATATATATATATATATATATATATATATATATATATATATATATATATATATATATATATATATATATATATATATATATATATATATATATATATATGTATATATATATATATATATATATATATATATATATATATATATTCTTTCTTTCTTTTAAACTATTCGCCATTTCCCGCGTTAGCGAGGTAGCATTAAGAACAGAGGACTGGGCCTTTGAGGGAATACCCTCACCTGGCCCCCTTCTCTGTTCCGTCTTTTGGAAAATTAAAAAAAAAACGAGAGGGGAGGATTTCCAGCCCCCCGCTCCCACCCCTTTTAGTCGCCTTCTACGACACGCAGGGAATACGTGGGAAGTATTCTTAATCCCCTATCCCCAGGGATTATATATATATATATATATATATATATATATATACATATATATATATATATATATATATATATATATATATATATATATATATATATATATATATATATATATATATATATATATATATATATATTATCTCTGGGGATAGGGGAGAAAGAATACTTCCCACGTATTCCCTGCGTGTCGTAGAAGGCGACTAAAAGGGGAGGGAGCGGGGGGCTGGAAATCCTCCTCTTTCGTTTTTTTTTTTTAATTTTCCAAAAGAGGGAACAGAGAACGAGGCCAGGTGAGGATATTCCCTCAGGGGCCCAGTCCTCTGTTCTTAACGCTACCTTGCTAACGCGGGAAACGGCGAATAGTTTGAAAGAAAGATATATATATATATATATATATATATATATATATATATATATATATATATATATATATATATATATATATATATATATATATATATATATATATATATATATATATATATATATATATCCCCAATCTGATGCTCTGTACATGCCTTCACCCTCTCAATCAATACCCTCCCATATAATTTACCAGGAATACTCAACAAACTTATACCTCTGTAATTTGAGCACTCACTCTTATCCCCTTTGCCTTTGTACAATGGCACTATGCACGCATTCCGCCAATCCTCAGGCACCTCACCATGAGTCATACAAACATTAAATAACCTTACCAACCAGTCAATAATACAGTCACCCGCTTTTTTAATAAATTCCACTGCAATACCATCCAAACCTGCTGCCTTGCCGGCTTTCATCTTCGGCAAAGCTTTTACTACCTCTTCTCTGTTTACCAAATCATTTTCCCTAACCCTCTCACTTTGCACACCACCTCGACCGAAACACTCTATATCTGCCACTCTATCATCAAACACATTCAACAAACCTTCAAAATACTCACTCCATCTCCTCACATCACCACTACTTGTTATCACCTCCCCATTTGCGCCCTTCACTGAAGTTCCCATTTGCTCCCTTGTCTTACGCACTTTATTTACCTCCTTCCAGAACATCTTTTTATTCTCCCTAAAATTTCATGATACTCTCTCACCCCAACTCTCATTTGCCCTCTTTTTCACCTCTTGCACCTTTCTCTTGACCTCCTGTCTCTTTCTTTTATACATCTCCCACTCAATTGCATTTTTTCCCTGCAAAAATCGTCCAAATGCCTCTATCTTCTCTTTCACTAATAATCTTACTTCTTCATCCCACCACTCACTACCCTTTCTAATCAACCCACCTCCCACTCTTCTTATGCCACCAGCATCTTTTGCGCAATCCATCACTGATTCCCTAAATACGTCCCATTCCTCCCCCACTCCCCTTACTTCCATTGTTCTCACCTTTTTCCATTCTGTACTCAGTCTCTCCTGGTACTTCCTCACACAAGTCTCCTTCCCAAGCTCACTTACTCTGACCACCCTCTTCACCCCAACATTCACTCTTCTTTTCTGAAAACCCATACAAATCTTCACCTTAGCCTCCACAAAATAATGATCAGACATCCCTCCAGTTGCACCTCTCAGCACATTAACATCCAAAAGTCTCTCTTTCGCGCGCCTGTCAATTAACACGTAATCCAATAACGCTCTCTGGCCATCTCTCCTACTTACATACATATACTTATGTATATCTCGCTTTTTAAACCAGGTATTCCCAATCACCAGTCCTTTTTCAGCACATAAATCTACAAGCTCTTCACCATTTCCATTTACAGCACTAAACACCCCATGTATACCAATTATTCCCGCAACTGCCACATTACTCACCTTTGCATTCAAATCACCCATCACTATAACCCGGTCTCGTGCATCAAAACCACTAACACACTCATTCAGCTGCTCCCAAAACACTTGCATCTCATGATCTTTCTTCTCATGCCCAGGTGCATATGCACCAATAATCACCCATCTCTCTCCATCAACTTTCAGTTTTACCCATATTAATCGAGAATTTACTTTCTTACATTCTATCACATACTCCCACAACTCTTGTTTCAGGAGTACTGCTACTCCTTCCCTTGCTCTTGTCCTCTCACTAACCCCTGACTTTACTCCCAAGACATTCCCAAACCACTCTTCCCCTTTACCCATGAGCTTCGTTTCACTCAAAGCCAAAACACCCAGGTTCCTTTCCTCAAACATACTACCTATCTCTCCTTTTTTCACATCTTGGTTACATCCACACACATTTAGACACCCCAGTCTGAGCCTTCGAGGAGGATGAGCACTCCCCGCGTGATTCCTTCTTCTGTTTCCCATTTTAGAAAGTTAAAAAATACAAGGAGGGGAGGATTTCTGGCCCCCCGCTCCCGTCCCCTCTAGTCGCCTTCTACGACACGCGAGGAATGCGTGGGAAGTATTCTTTCACCCCTATCCCCAGGGATAATATATATATATATATATATATATATATATATATATATATATATATATATATATATATATATATATATATATATATATATATAGGGGATAGGGGATAGGGGATTAAGAATACTTCCCACGTATTGCCTGCGTGTCGTAGATGGCGACTAAAAGGGGAGGGAGCGGGGGGTTGGAAATCCTCCCCTCTCGTTTTTTTATCTAATTTTCCAAAAGAAGGAACAGAGGGGGCCAGGTGAGGATATTCCAAAAAAGGCCCAGTCCTCTGTTCCTAACGCTACCTCGCTAACGCGGCAAATGGCGAATAGTTTAAAAGAAAAAGAAAAAAAGATATATATATATATATATATATATATATATATATATATATATATATATATATATATATATATATATATATATATATACATACATACGCACATATACACACACACACACACACATATACATATATATATACATATGAAAAATGTAAGAAACAATTTAGAAAACTGAAACGTCTAGCTTGAAATGAAATAAAAAAATGAATGTCACATAATGGTTCAACCTCTGGCTATGGAAAAGGGAAATGTATAATTTATTTACACAAACGTTAATAGCAGTTCTCACCAATTTAACCACTGTATCAATAAGCTTCAATGTCTAAGCTACATTTTTTCCAATTTCACTATTTTCTTGTCAAAGCACCATGTATGAAAACTCTCACTCCAGTAACACAACTATAAACATTTACTTCCCCTTTAAAAAAGTTCTGGGGAAGTCTGTCTCGATACACTGCGGGACACTCTACCACCTGGCGAGGTTTGTGTTGCAATGGTTCTTGATTCACAAACGTAGTAGCATCACTGGTGGGCGGAAGAACATTCTTGTAACCACAGAAAGGATCACAGTCCGTGCAACTCCATTATGATGGTTCTCGTCCTTGCCGATGCCGAAGTTGAGGACGAGCAGCTCCTTGAAGACGAGGGCCACGTTCAGGTTGTACTTGGCCGAGGTCGCATACGATGCGCTGTAATAGTCCCTGCATGGATGTGGTCCTGGACGACCTATTATCGTTTACCGCATACGATGCGCTGTAATGGTCCCTGCATGGATGTGGCCCTGGACGACCTATTATCGTTTACCCTTTGTTTCTTCAAAGCCATATTTATGAGCAAAACAATACGTCACACACTTCCATTTCAATCACCATAATCAAAAAAGGAAGGTATCAAGAATATATGGTGTGGGAGGCAAGTTGTTAGAAGCAGTGAAAAGTTTTTATCGAGGATGTAAGGCATATGTACGTGTAGGAAGAGAGGAAAGTGATTGGTTCTCAGTGAATGTAGGTTTGCGGCAGGGGTGTGTGATGTCTCCATGCTTGTTTAATTTGTTTATGGATGGGGTTGTTAGGGAGGTGAATGCAAGTATTTTGGAAAGAGGGGCAAGTATGAAGTCTGTTGGGGATGAGAGAGCTTGGGAAGTGAGTCAGTTGTTGTTCGCTGATGATACAGCGCTGGTGGCTGATTCATGTGAGAAACTGCAGAAGCTGGTGACTGAGTTTGGTAAAGTGTGTGGAAGAAGAAAGTTAAGAGTAAATGTGAATAAGAGCAAGGTTATTAGGTACAGTAGGGTTGAGGGTCAAGTCAATTGGGAGGTAAGTTTGAATGGAGAAAAACTGGAGGAAGTAAAGTGTTTTAGATATCTGGGAGTGGATCTGGCAGCGGATGGAACCATGGAAGCGGAAGTGAATCATAGGGTGGGGGAGGGGGGCGAAAATCCTGGGAGCCTTGAAGAATGTGTGGAAGTCGAGAGCATTATCTCGGAAAGCAAAAATGGGTGTGTTTGAAGGAATAGTGGTTCCAACAATGTTGTATGGTTGCGAGGCGTGGGCTATGGATAGAGTTGTGCGCAGGAGGATGGATGTGCTGGAAATGAGATGTTTGAGGACAATGTGTGGTGTGAGGTGGTTTGATCGAGTAAGTAACGTAAGGGTAAGAGAGATGTGTGGAAATAAAAAGAGCGTGGTTAAGAGAGCAGAAGAGGGTGTTTAGAAATGGTTTGGGCACATGGATAGAATGAGTGAGGAAAGATTGACCAAGAGGATATATGTGTCGGAGGTGGAGGGAACGAGGAGAAGTGGGAGACCAAATTGGAGGTGGAAAGATGGAGTGAAAAAGATTTTGTGTGATCGGGGCCTGAACATGCAGGAGGGTGAAAGGAAGACAAGGAATAGAGTGAATTGGATCGATGTGGTATACCGGGGTTGACGTGCTGTCAGTGGATTGAATCAGGGCATGTGAAGCGTCTGGGGTAAACCATGGAAAGCTGTGTAGGTATGTATATTTGCGTGTGTGGACGTATGTATATACATGTGTATGGGGGTGGGTTGGGCCATTTCTTTCGTCAATTTCCTTGCGCTACCTCACAAACGCGGGAGACAGCGACAAAGCAAAAAAAAAAAAAAAAAAATATATATATATATATATATATATATATATATATATATATATATATATATATATATATCCACTCCCAGATATATATATATATATATATATATATATATATATATGTATATATATATATATATATATATATATATATATATATATATATATATATATATATATATATATAAACCATGGAAAGCTGTGTAGGTATGTATATTTGCGTGTGTGGACGTATGTATATACATGTGTATGGGGGTGGGTTGGGCCATTTCTTTCGTCTGTTTCCTTGCGCTACCTCGCAAACGCGGGGGACTGCGACAAAGTATAATAAATAAAATAAATAAATATATATATATATGTATATATATATATATATATATATATATATATATATATATATATATATATATATATATATATATATATATATATATATATATATATATATATATATATATATATAATCAATCAATCAACCCGATGGGGAAATGATAAAAGCACCTCATCTTAAAGGTATGCCCTTCTTGAAAACATATAAAGCCATTCTCAAAAACGAAGACATTTGGATGGTTCAGCCCACATGAGAATGATATACGCACTTGACGAAGATGGTTTGACCTGATGACGTTCACATATTATGCTTTGGACAAATGGAAGATGAATCAACATGGCCTCCGGGACTACAACAACTTCCATGTAGCTGATGTTCAAGGCTGAACAGATTTGCAGTGAAACTGTGGCCTGAGTTTGGTCAACGATGCGAGCCAGCTTCGCGAGTGGGAACAATACAGGTGCAAATAGTATTATGATGAGCTAAATTTAGATTAGTTGCAAACTCATTAAAAGCCAGTATTGTACGCTGCTTAATCATACAGTAAATCAAGTCAAGTTGTAAGGGTGAGTGATTTCACAACGTCGATCAACAGTGGGTTTGGAGTAATACCGTTTTCTGTTTCAATCCTCAACTGGTTCATTTTGCTTATCGAATTATTTCAGCGTGTTGATTAGCCTGTCTGCCCTGGGCTTTTAGCATTCGCAATTGTACCTGACTGAGGTTCTGTTATTTCCGAAGCTTATTTTCACTGTACTTTGATCTCTTAGGCTTATCTTCACGGCTCTGTGATCTCCTAAGCTTATCTTCACGGGTTTGTGATCTCCTAAGCTTATCTTCACGGGTTTGTGATCTCCTAAGCTTGTCTTCACGGTTCCGTGATCCTTTAGTTTATCTTTACTGTTCTTTGATGTCCTAGGCTTATCTTCACGGCTTTGTGATCTCCTAAGCTTATCTTCACTGTACTTTGATCTCCAAGGCTTATCTTCACGGATCTGTGATCCCCTAAGCTTATCTTCACGTTTCTAAGCGTCGCCATGTGTAGACCCACGAACACCTTTGCCATCCGTCTGTATCATTTACAGGTTATTGTTGTGATGGAAGCCTTTGTTAACTTCACTTTAGATGTTCCTATAAACGTATGAGGGATTAGAACTATATGCTCAGTCTCATTCCTGTGTGACGGTCTGATAACGAGATATTACGTAAAACCGCCTGTGCTGGGATCAACCTGTAGCCCTGTGCAGGACCCACATAGTCACCACATCCTAGTACGTTCGTTTCGTCTCTCTTCCTTTAGGGTCTTGAAGATTGGGGCGAATCACAGAGACGCGTTTGCCTCCAGCTGTTTACCGCGCCCTGAATTGAAGCCCCTTTGGCCGCGCCAAAGGCCATTAGAGTGGCGTGGCGACATCCAGAATCAAAGTGCCAAATTGAAGCTTTATTGCATCACCCAAAAAGTGGTCAGTCAGAACTCCAAATCTTTCAGACGTCTCAGGGAGGAAGTGTCGCCACTAACATTGGATGTAGGGGTAAGCTGTGCTAGAAATTGTAGAGTGTGTTCCGACGTGGGTTCAGACGTAGGTCACGATAGTGTTTTAAATATGTATCATGACCAGATGTGGTTGTTATGGCGTCTATTGTTGCGGGAGACTTCCGAACCAGATCCAGTGTCGTCATCTTCCTCATCGTAGTTCAGGTTGTTAAAATGGTCGACATGTTCCTCTCGTACGTCTTGAGTATTCAGATGTGTGAGTATTGGACCTATGTCCTCGTGTATGCTGTGATGTCCTGTAGAGCCCCCTGGATTATAGACGTGTATCACATTTGTCTCCTGTGGCGGCCAAGTCCCTCAACACTACCAAGTGTTCTTATCTAATCTGTTTAGGTCTTGTTCACACATCTCTGACTCGCATGAAGTGTTGTGTTGCCTCAGCAATGTCCTCCCTAAGTCACTGGTGTGCACACTGGGTACGTACATACTGCCTGGTGATCAGTATCATACACCGTCTGTGGTCTTGAAGTGATCATGTCATGAGGACACCTCACGTCATATCCATACGTCGTATAGGAAGGAGGGATGAAGGGGTTATCTCCAATCGTGGAATGATATGAAGAATTAATGATGCTCTGTACGTTTGAGTTATGTTCGTCTCGAGGATCATTTTGAAACTCTATAGCTCCTCTGAGCTTCTCTAAGACATTGCGATTCAGTCTGTCTGCTAAACCATCCCAGGCTGAGTGATGAGCCGTAATATAAGCCTTTATATCATATCTCACACATAACTCTTCCATAGATCTATCACTGACCTATCCTATTTGATCCGTGATTAGAATCCTCGTTCCACTGTGGCGATCTTAGATTTTCTATTTGAAATGCCTTAATGGCTGACCTAAGACTTACCTGGTCGTGGGACTCGTTCACACAAGCGAGTGAATGCATTAGTGATGACAAATAGATATCTTTCCCTTAATGTGTCTGAGACAATCCTGATACTACGTCCATTGGAACACTCTCTCCCATTGGCTTTGCAGCCTCGGGGTCTATCAGTGTTGGGTTTGGTGTTATTGTGATGACATGTACTACATGCGCCGCCAACATTGGCCAGAATAACTTTAGCAGAGTCAGTCGAATACACACGTCGTTACCAGGGCGAGCTGCTTGTGGATCATACCTAACAACTGTGGTGTAGCTCGGTAACGTAACTAGAACTGACCAAGTAGCACATGTTCCACTTCTCTACAGATAGCATCGCTCATAGTGCATGAGGAACTCTCTAAATGGAACTGAAGGCTTAATTAACAGGTGTGGGATCACCTCACGGAAGCAGTTCACAACGGGGTGATCACACTGGGCCATTCTGTTGCTTATCCTTTACCCTTCCTGTATCCAAGGCAGGCTACTCGGTGACTGAGGGCATCTCCTACAACTCTACGTATCCCCGCACCTGTGTCCTCCAGAGTCGAACTCAAATCCTGAACAGCTGACGATCAATTTAGTAAACGTTTCTGTTGGGATTCGATTTCGACATGACCTTGCCACTGGCTGGTGATAACCTTACACGTGGACTGGATAACAAAAAAGGATTCCAACTTATCAAAGGCTCTGATAATCTTGATCGACCAAGTTTCATAAGATTTGATTCGTCTAGTTCTACTCGCAGTGGGCAAACGGTTGACCTCGAATGAGGCGAAATACTTTTTCTCAATACGATTGTTAACATATGCAATGAATTACCAGTTAGAGTGGTTGAGAGCAGTACCATAAATTCGTTTAAGAAAAGATTTGATGAATACTTGGCTTCATGATCACGAATTACATTATTTGCGCCTCTATTGTCACAATGAATTTGCAGGTTATTGTCTTTGAGTTATCGTACGCCTTCTAACTTTTACCACACTAATTAGAGAGTTACATTTATCTTGCACTATCACAAACAGCTTCGAAAGGACCCTGTGGTTGAAATCCTTTGTATTCCTTTGTGTAATACCCTTGAAATACTTTAGCGTCCAAGCTATAGCAAATGCTTCTTACTCTGTGACTGTATAATTTACCTCCGCTTTGTTTGATCTGTGACTGTCGTATACTGTGGTGGTGGCAGTATCCCGTGCGTGAGGCTTGTCCACTATCCTTTACTCTGGTATTCATCATGAAAAAGAAAAAGAATAGTTACTGAAAGCCGAGGAACTCCAACCTACGCGCAGAAATGAGTACTTGCTTCATCTGTCTCCCGTGGCATTCTGTTGTGCATTATCCCAGTAAAAGAGTCCATGTTTCACAAGTGATTATGTCGAGGTTGAGGCACGAGACACGCACGCTCGATTTAATCCAACAAATGATCGAAAGTAATCAGCATTATTAGGTGTGGGGGAAGTGTGACTAGCCTTCACTTTCTCACAATTAGGGGAACCATCTCCTCTCTCATACACTACATGTCCTAGGTAATTCATTCGAGCGCTTAAGAATTCAAATCTTGACGACTTGATTCGTAGTTTCGCCTGCTGCAGGAGCTCCTTCAAGACCTATATTTTAATATACCATGACTTAGTCCAGCCCGTTTCTGCCCCAGTATCTGCCAAGATATAATGACATTTTGGACCATCATAATTTAGGTTGGTCGCCGTGATCCCCTCGAACGCCTTGATCCTCTACCACCTCACACGAGTCTATTTTACTGAAAAAGAATTTCGCTGTCTGTCGTTAATCGGTTGTGGATCCTGTTCTAAGCCGGTGGACCTTGTGGCTCATTTGGAACCTCTTTCTGTGGTGTGGTGTAGGTCGGTTGCATAGGGTGTAGCATGCGTCTGCAAAGGCTAGGGAGGCGCTGGTAATCTACAGTCTGTAGACCTCCTTTGACTGGAGTGAGCTTGAAGCTGTTTCCAGTCCTGCAAGTTGTGTGTGTGTGTGTGTGTGTGTGTGTGTGTGTGTGTGTGTGTGTGTGTGTGTGTGTGTGTGTGTGTGTGTGTATGTGTGTGTGGGTTCTGTAGAAGGGACAGTATGTCAAGGAGAGGATTGGGCTGTGCTACAGCAGGTGTGGGTTGTGCAAGTGTTAGATATAAACAGGTAGATTCGCAGTTCCTTACGTGAAGAATATTATGGTGATGTAGGAGCTGTTGGGACGAGTGTGAGGGTACATATGGAACAGTTGATTGCTCCCCCTTTAGGAGCATGAGGGAAGGGGTTATCGAGAGGGGAGTATGGAATGATAGAGTAAAGGAAGCTTTGTGGGTACTGGGGCCAGAAGATTCAGGAAGGTGAGAGGCGTGCTGTGGCTTGAATAATCTGGATGGATGCGGTATATGAGGCGTGAGTTGAACCGTGGCAAAGCAAACTCTTTAAGATAAACCATTTGGGGTTTGGCTGTGCACGGTAGGCTCTGTGCTCGGTGGGGTGGAGACGAGATTGGATTGAAGGCAAGCAAGTATGAATATGTGCATGTGTATATATGTATATATATCTATATGTCTGTGTATGTGTATATATTGTATGTATGTGAGTAATGTTGATACGGATATGTATGTGCATGTATATGTACAAATATGGGCGTTTATGTATATATGTGTGTATATGAGTGGATGGGTCGTTCTTCGTCTGTTTCCTGGCGCCAACTTGCCTGACGCGGCAACCGGCGATCAAGTATTATAAATGAATATGAATAAACGAATATATGTATATATATATATATATATATATATATATATATATATATATATATATATATATATATATATATATATATATATATAGTATATATATATATATATATATATATATATATATATATATATATATATATATATATATATATATATATATATATATATATATATGAATATATATATATATATATATATATATATATATATATATATATATATATATATATATATATATATATATATATATATATATATATATATATATATATATATATATACGAAGTATAAAGACCGATGGGAAAGTAATATTGTGACGGTTACGGTGAGATGGATATCGTCAGACTTGAGAGACTAGCAACAAAGACCCACAGTAATATGTTCACCTTTAAGTCTCGGACACACACAGTATCGCGGCCGCTCCGCGTTAATGCCGTAAGCTCATTGGCAAGTCCACGGAAAATTAACTGTCAAGTAATTCAATTAACTCTCTAATTACCTTACGTATCCTCATTACATCTTAATTTCATTTTCTTGTTTGACTTGTTAAAAAGATTTTTACCTCGTTTTGTGGGTAGGGGGCCAGCCAGCCAGCCAGCCAGCCAGAGCAATACCGTGTTGGCTCGGGCGTCAACGTTAGTTCCGTTTTCTCTTTTTCTCTTTTTCTACCGTAGTGCTTGGAGGCAGGGGGGGGGGGACTGTGTTAGTTGCGTCACGGGTTGTGACGTGAGGTGATGACCCTCTGAGTGAGGGGCAGTGGAGGCCCCAGGACAGAACGGTACGACCCTAGAGCACAACGGTACGATGATTGAGGACAATGGTAAGACACTTGTGCACGACGGTACGACACTTGAGCACGACGGTACGACACTTGAGCACGACGGTACAACACTGAGCGCCATGGAACGACACTTGAGCTCGACGGTTGAGCACGAAGGTACGACACTCGAGCACGACGGTACAGCATTGAGCACGACGTCACGACATTTCAGCACAACAGAACGACACTTGAGCACGACGGTACAACATTGAGCACGACAGTACAACATTAAGCACGACAGAACGACACTCGAGCACGACGGTACGACATTTGAGCACGACAGAACGACACTTGAGCACGACGGTACGACACTTGTGCACGATGGAACGACGCTTGAGCACAACGGTACGACACTAGGGCACGACAATGCGACCCTAGATCACGAGAGTACGACCCTAAAGCACGACGGCACGACCCATGTGTACTGATGACTCGGCCCTCCACCTACCCCTGGAGGGATACGTTAAATACAGAGTATCACTTTCAATTGTCGTACTGTCATGTTCAAGGGTCGTACCATCGTGCTGAAGGGTCGTACTGTCGTGCTAGAGGGTCGTACAGTCGTGCTCAAGGGTCATACCGTCGTGCTCAAGGGTTGTACCGTCGTGCTCAAGGGTCGCACCGTCGTGCTAGAGGTTTGTACCGCCGTGCTCAAGGGTCGTACCATCGTGCTCAAGGGTTGTAACGTAGTACTCAAGGTCGTACCGTCGTGCTCAAGGGTCGCACCGTCGTGCTCAAGGGTTGTAACGTAGTGCTCAAGGGTCGTACCGTCGTGCTCAAGGG
Source organism: Panulirus ornatus (assembly GCF_036320965.1). NCBI lineage: Eukaryota > Metazoa > Arthropoda > Malacostraca > Decapoda > Palinuridae > Panulirus > Panulirus ornatus. Next base: position 6,838,963 of record NC_092257.1, read on the forward strand.
TCGTACCGTCGTGTTCAAGGATCGCACCGTCGTGTTCAAGGGTCGTACCGTCGTGCTCAAGAGTTGTACCGTCTTGCTCAGGGGTTGTACCGCCGTGTTCAAGAGCCGTATCGCCGTGCTCACGGGTTGTACCGTCGTGTTCAAGAGCCGTATCGCCGTGCTCACGGGTTGTACCGTCGTGTTCAAGGATCGCACCGTCGTGTTCAAGGGTTGTACCGTCGTGTTCAAGGATCGCACCGTCGTGTTCAAGGGTCGTACCGTCGTGCTCAAGGGTTGTACCGTCGTGTTCCAGGGGGATGAGCCGTGATGACAAATTAGCCCGTTAACCCCCCCGGCTAATGAGATGTTAATGCCCTATGTGCCCTAAACAAACCTAATTAACGTCTGTAGGTACTTGTCGCTGCGAGGAGGGTCGTGTCCCGCTGCAGGCCTCTGGGACCTGAGTATTGTTGACTCCCCTCTGCTGGAGCAGTACACACACACACACACACACACACACACACACACACACACACACACACACACACACACACACACACACAACAGCAGGCTGTGTTACGGTTATTCTTGCTATTTGCGGGAACGAACGGTTTAAAGGCCTTTAGCACTGGTCTGAACCAAGGAAACAGAAGAAAATAAAGGTAATGAGGGAATTTCAGTCTGGATTCAGACACTGGGAAGCATCAGAGCCAGGCAGCTACGACCAGATCCACAAGAAGGAGAGAGACGAGGGTGAGACAAAGCAGGAATCAACCAGAGATCAGTAGTTTGGAGACAGTGGTAGAAAACGGGATCAGAAATGAACAATAAAGACAGAACTACAAACTGTGAGGAATCATCTTTAAGATCATGAAAGGTGTGATGAGATGAGAAAGTTAGGAGTCTGAGAGAAATATGATCACTAGATATGATCAAAGATCCCACACTGGCCGACGAGATTTACAAGAAATTCATGAAAAGACATGTAAGGTCAGGTGGGTCTTTTCTAGGTGTCCTCGAGACTGGTGCACGAGGGAAAAGGACTAAAACGTGGTAGGGCAGGGACGTGGAGATGGGGTAATCTTGGCAAGCGATCAACAGACGCAGAACATGAAGACTGATGGAGGCGAACACGTAGATGTGAGCAGAGGTATACCAGGTGATCATATGAAGCTGTAGAAAGAATAATTTGTTCCGTTAGAGACAGAGTAATCAAGGAAGTCTGAGACAGTAGTCAAGGAAGTTTGTGGCCTCGTTGATGAAAGGTTTAGAAAAGTGCAGAGCATACAGGACCAGATATTGTTAGCTCAAAGGGGAATTATAAAGAAGATCAAGAACAAAGAGGTTTACAGTTTAACAGTGAGGGATCTTGCTGAAAAGTGGGTGGCACTAGAATACAAAATAGTAGTAAAGCAGGAGGCTGATATATGTAAATCACTGAATTCTTTTGGTTTTGGGAAACAAAATTACACACGATACAGAAAAATGGGGAAAAAAAATATTCATCAAAAGATTACTGGAGGCAACAGCATTGTCAAGCACAGTTTCGATGGAAAAGGAAGATGAACTGCTGGTTATGATATAAGCGTCGGGAGGCGACCTGTTAGGCTTACGTTTGATCTAGAGTCTTTTGTCCAGGAGGAACTTTGGAAAGCTACAAAACTTGAGGACAAAATGAAATTCAGTGGGATGTTTATTTCATGTGATAAATCAACGGAAGTGAGGGAGGAAAGCAAACAATACAGTCAGAAGGCAAAAGACTGGAGATGCCAAGTCGAGGCAAGAGGACGGAACAACTCTGCAAAGAGGCCAGGAGTCTTCAGGGGAAGGTAATCTCACACTGAAAGTAAAACATATAAATGTTGATGGACTGATAGTTAATTGTAAAGACGTAACATTCAAGGCACGTATAAGGCACAGTGCACCTGATGTAGTTTGGATCGTCGAGACAAAGCGTACTAAATAGATAAGGTCTCACCCGTCTCCACTAGAGGGATGCATGATGGTAAAGAGAGAAATAGAAGATAAGAGAGGAAGAAGATTGGCCCTCTAAACATAAGCTAGCATCAGTGTCAAGAAATAGCGAAGGATGGCCTATTCAGATGATATATTATAATGGGAAGAGGGATTGTAATGAAGAGAACAGTGGTGTTCATATCGTGTAATCTGCCACAGAAGCTTAACGATCCAGAACAAATACACGAAGACATCAAGAAAGGTGGGACCATGAAGTGGTAAGGCACGCACTTTCCAGACACGACAAAGTACTGGTAATGGACGATTTCAAGTAGAAAAAGGATGGACTGAGGGAATTTGGAGTCTCATGATGACAGGGAGTCAGAGAGACACAAGCTTTTAGAGTCTAAAGGGAAAATTCCCTGTGTCATCTTGTCACAGAGTACACTACGATGAAAGGGACTGATACACCATCATTGTTAAATCTTACCTTCACACATACTAACTTGGGTATTGAACATATGTGATACAACAGTTGGAAAAAAAGTGGTCATGTAAAGCTCCAGGTTAACTATGGGGCACATGACGATGGTAAAAAGAGCAGAGGTAAGACAAGACCCAAAGAGGAGATACGATTCTAGGAACAACATAAACCTCAACAGTCTATGGTAACGCAGGTTGCGGAAAGGGAGTTTAATCGCCAACACCACGTACAAAACGAACCCTCTACCTCAGAGTCGCCACTTGGCGTGTACTTACTTATTCATTTCCAGAAAAGTGAAGTCATATATTAACTAAGCATTTTCCTATCTTGCCTTCCAGTCTATCTAGGTTTGGTTATTATTATATTTGGTTATTATTATATATATATATATATATATATATATATATATATATATATATATATATATATATATATATACATATATATATATATATATATATATATATATATATATATATATATATATATACATATATATATATATATATATATATATATATATATATATATATATATATATATATATATATTTTTTTTTTTTTTCTTTTTTCTTTTAAACTATTCGCCATTTCCCGCGTTAGCGAGGTAGCATTAAGAACAGAGGACTGGGCCTTTGAGGGAATACCCTCACCTGGCCCAATTCTCTGTTCCTTCTTTTGGAAAATTAGAAAAAAAAAAAAAAACGAGAGGGGAGGATTTCCAGCCCCCCGCTCCCTCCCCTTTTAGTCGCCTTCTACGACACGCAGGGAATACGTGGGAAGTATTCTTAATCCCCTATCCCCAGGGATATATATATATATATATATATATATATATATATATATATATATATATATATATATATATATATATATATATATTTTTTTTTTTTTTTTTTTTTCATACTATTCGCCATTTCCCGCGTTTGCGAGGTAGCGCTAAGAACAGAGGACTGGGCCTTAGAGGGAAAATCCTCACCTGGCCCCCTTCTCTGTTCCTTCTTTTGGAAAATCAAAAAAAAACAAACAAGAGGGGAGGATTTCCAGCCACCCGCTCCCTCCCCTTTTAGTCGCCTTCTACGACATGCAGGGAATACGTGGGAAGTATTCTTTCTCCCCTATCCCCAGGGATAATATATATATATATATATATATATATATATATATATATATATATATATATATATATATATATATATATATTTATATTTATGTATTTATATTATTATTTATTTTATTTTGCTTTGTCGCTGTCTCCCAAGTTTGCGAGGTAGGGCAAGGAAACAGACGAAAGAAATGGCCCAACCCACCCCCATACACATGTATATACATACACGTCCACACGCGCAATATACATACCTATACATCTCAATGTACACAAATATATACACACACAGACACATACATATATACCCATGCACACAATTCACACTGTCTGCCTTTATTTATTCCCATCGCCACCTCGCCGCACATGGAATACCATCCCCCTCCCCCCCTCATGTGTGCGAGGTAGCGCTACGAAAAGACAACAAAGGCCCCATTCGTTCACACTCAGTCTCTAGCTGTCATGCAATAATGCCCGAAACCACAGCTCCCTTTCCACATTCAGGCCCCACACAACTTTCCATGGTTTACCCCAGACGCTTCACATGCCCTGATTCTATCCACTGACAGCACGTCAACCCCGGTATACCACATCGATCCAATTCACTCTATTCCTTGCCCGCCTTTCACCCTCCTGCATGTTCAGGCCCCGATCACACAAAATCTTTTTCACTTCATCTTTCCACCTCCAATTTGGTCTACCACTTCTCCTCGTTCCCTCCACCTCCGACACATATATCCTCTTGGTCAATCTTTCCTCACTCATTCTCTCCAAGTGCCCAAACCATTTCAAAACACCCTCTTCTGCTCTCTCAACCACGCTCTTTTTATTTCCACACATCTCTCTTACCCTTACATTACTTACTCGATCAAACCACCTCACACGACATATTGTCCTCAAACATCTCATTTCCAGCACATCCATCCTCCTGCGCACAACTCTATCCATAGCCCACGCCTCGCAACCATATAACATTGTTGGAACCACTATTCCTTCAAACATACCCATTTTTGCTTTCCGAGATAATGTTCTCGACTTCCACACATTCTTCAAGGCTCCCAGAATTTTCGCCCCCTCCCCCACCCTATGATCCACTTCCGCTTCCATGGTTCCATCAGCTGCCAGATCCACTCCCAGATATCTAAAACACTTTACTTCCTCCAGTTTTGCTCCATTCAAACTTACCTCCCAATTGACTTGACCCTCAACCCTACTGTACCTAATAACCTTGCTCTTATTCACATTTACTCTTAACTTTCTTCTTTCACACACTTTACTAAACTCAGTCACCAGCTTCTGCAGTTTCTCACATGAATCAACCACCAGCGCTGTATCATCAGCGAACAACAACTGACTCACTTCCCAAGCTCTCTCATCCCCAACAGACTTCATACTTGCCCCTCTTTCCGAAACTCTTGCATTCACCTCCCAAACAACCCTATCCATAAACAAATTAAACAAGCATGGAGACATCACACACCCCTGCCGCAAACCTACATTCACTGAGAACCAATCACTTTCCTCTCTTCCTACACGTACACATGCCTTACATCCTCGATAAAAACTTTTCACTGCTTCTAACAACTTGCCTCCCACACCATATATTCTTATTACCTTCCACAGAGCATCTCTATCAACTCTATCATAGGCCTTCTCCAGATCCATAAATGCTACATACAAATCCATTTGCTTTACTAAGTATTTCTCACATACATTCTTCAAAGCAAATACCTGATCCACACATCCTCTACCACTTCTGAAACCACACTGCTCTTCGCCAATCTGATGCTCTGTACATGCCTTCACCCTCTCAATCAATACCCTCCCATATAATTTACCAGGAATACTCAACAAACTTATACTTATGTAATTTGAGCACTCACTCTTATCCCCTTTGCCTTTGTACAATGGCACTATGCACGCATTCCGCCAATCCTCAGGCACCTCACCATGAGTCATACATACATGAAATAACCTTACCAACCGGTCAACAATACAGTCACCCCCTTTTTTTTGATAGATTACACTGCAATACCATCCAAACCTGCTGCCTTGCCGGCTTTCATCATCCGCAAAGCTTTTACTACCTCTTCTCTGTTTACTAAATCATTTTCCCTAACCCTCTCACTTTGCACACCACCTCGACCAAAACACCCTATATCTGCCACTCTATCATCAAACACATTCAACAAACCTTCAAAATACTCAATCCATCTCCTTCTCACATCACCACTACTTGTTATCACCTCCCCATTAGCGCCCTTCACTGAAGTTCCCATTTGCTCCATTGTCTTACGCACTTTATTTACCTCCTTCCAGAACATCTTTTTATTCTCCCTAAAATTTAATGATACTCCCTCACCCCAACTCTCATTTGTCCTCTTTTTCACCTCTTGCATCTTTCTCTTGACCTCCTGTCTCTTTCTTTTATACATCTCCCACTCAATTGCATTTTTTCCCTGCAAAAATCGTCCAAATGCCTCTCTCTTGTCTTTCACTAATAATCTTACTTCTTCATCCCACCACTCACTACCTTTTCTAATCAACCCACCTCCTACGCTTCTCATGCCACAAGCATCTTTTGCGCAATCCATCACTGCTTCCCTAAATACATCCCATTCCTCCCCCAATCCCCTTACTTCTATTGTTCTCACCTTTTTCCATTCTGTCACAGTCTCTCCTGGTACTTCCTCACACCAGTCTCCTTCGCAAGCTCACTTACTCTCACAACCCTCTTCACCCCAACATTCACTCTTCTTTTCTGAAAACCCATACAAATCTTCACCTTAGCCTCCACAAGATAATGATCACACATCCCTCCAGTTGCACCTCTCAGCACATTAACATCAAAAAGTCTCTCTTTCGCGCGCCTGTCAATTAACACGTAATCCAATAACGCTCTCTGGCCATCTATCCTACTTACATACGTATACTTATGTATATCTCGCTTTCTAAACCAGGTATTCCCAATCACCAGTCTTTTTTCAGCACATATATCTACAAGCTCTTCACCATTTCCATTTACAACACTGAGCACCCCATGTATACCAATTATTCCCTCAACTGCCACATTACTCACCTTTGCATTCAAATCACCCATCACTATAACCTGGTCTCGTGCATCAAAACCACTAACACACTCATTCAGCTGTTCCCAAAACGCTTGCCTCTCATGATCTTTCTTCTCATGCCCAGGTGCATATGCACCAATAATCACCCATCTCTCTCCATCAACTTTCAGTTTTACCCATATTAATCGCGAATTTACTTTCTTACATTCTATCACATACTCCCACAACTCCTGTTTCAGGAGTACTGCTACTATATATATATATATATATATATATATATATATATATATATATATATATATATATATATATATATATATATATATATATATATATATATATATATATATATATATATATATATATATATATATATATATTTTTTTTTTTTTTTTTTTTTTTTTATACTTTGTCGCTGTCTCCCGCGTTTGCGAGGTAGCGCAAGGAAACAGACGAAAGAAATGGCCCAACCCCCCCCCATACACATGTACATACACACGTCCACACACGCAAATATACATACCTACACAGCTTTCCATGGTTTACCCCGGACGCTTCACATGCCTTGATTCAATCCACTGACAGCACGTCAACCCCTGTATACCACATCGCTCCAATTCACTCTATTCCTTGCCCTCCTTTCACCCTCCTGCATGTTCAGGCCCCGATCACACAAAATCCTTTTCACTCCATCTTTCCACCTCCAATTTGGTCTCCCTCTTCTCCTCGTTCCCTCCACCTCCGACACATATATCCTCTTGGTCAATCTTTCCTCACTCATTCTCTCCATGTGCCCAAACCATTTCAAAACACCCTCTTCTGCTCTCTCAACCACGCTCTTTTTATTTCCACACATCTCTCTTACCCTTACGTTACTTACTCGATCAAACCACCTCACACCACACATTGTCCTCAAACATCTCATTTCCAGCACATCCATCCTCCTGCGCACAACTCTATCCATAGCCCACGCCTCGCAACCATACAACATTGTTGGAACTACTATTCCTTCAAACATACCCATTTTTGCTTTCCGGGATAATGTTCTCGACTTCCACACATTTTTCAAGGCTCCCAAAATTTTCGCCCCCTCCCCCACCCTATGATCCACTTCCGCTTCCATGGTTCCATCCGCTGACCGATCCACTCCCAGATATCTAAAACACTTCACTTCCTCCAGTTTTTCACCATTCAAACTCACCTCCCAATTGACTTGACCCTCAACCCTACTGTACCTAATAACCTTGCTCTTATTCACATTTACTCTTAACTTTCTTCTTCCACACACTTTACCAAACTCCGTCACCAGCTTCTGCAGTTTCTCACATGAATCAGCCACCAGCGCTGTATCATCAGCGAACAACAACTGACTCACTTCCCAAGCTCTCTCATCCCCAACAGACTTCATACTTGCCCCTCTTTCCAAAACTCTTGCATTTACCTCCCTAACAACCCCATCCATAAACAAATTAAACAACCATGGAGACATCACACACCCCTGCCGCAAACCTACATTCACTGAGAACCAATCACTTTCCTCTCTTCCTACACGTACACATGCCTTACATCCTCGATAAAAACTTTTCACTGCTTCTAACAACTTGCCTCCCACACCATATATTCTTAATACCTTCCACAGAGCATCTCTATCAACTCTATCATATGCCTTCTCCAGATCCATAAATGCTACATACAAATCCATTTGCTTTTCTAAGTATTTCTCACATACATTCTTCAAAGCAAACACCTGATCCACACATCCTCTACCACTTCTGAAACCACACTGCTCTTCCCCAATCTGATGCTCTGTACATGCCTTCACCCTCTCAATCAATACCCTCCCATATAATTTACCAGGAATACTCAACAAACTTATACCTCTGTAATTTGAGCACTCACTCTTATCCCCTTTGCCTTTGTACAATGGCACTATGCACGCATTCCGCCAATCCTCAGGCACCTCACCATGAGTCATACATACATTAAATAACCTTACCAACCAGTCAACAATACAGTCACCCCCTTTTTTAATAAATTCCACTGCAATACCATCCAAACCTGCTGCCTTGCCGGCTTTCATCTTCCGCAAAGCTTTTACTACCTCTTCTCTGTTTACCAAATCATTTTCCCTAACCCTCTCACTTTGCACACCACCTCGACCCAAACACCCTATATCTGCCACTCTGTCATCAGACACATTCAACAAACCTTCAAAATACTCATTCCATCTCCTTCTCACATCACCACTACTTGTTATCACCTCCCCATTTACGCCCTTCACTGAAGTTCCCATTTGCTCCCTTGTCTTACGCACCCTATTTACCTCCTTCCAGAACATCTTTTTATTCTCCCTAAAATTTACTGATAGTCTCTCACCCCAACTCTCATTTGCCCTTTTTTTCACCTCTTGCACCTTTCTCTTGACCTCCTGTCTCTTTCTTTTATACTTCTCCCACTCAATTGCATTTTTTCCCTGCAAAAATCGTCCAAATGCCTCTCTCTTCTCTTTCACTAATACTCTTACTTCTTCATCCCACCACTCACTACCCTTTCTAAACAGCCCACCTCCCACTCTTCTCATGCCACAAGCATCTTTTGCGCAATCCATCACTGATTCCCTAAATACATCCCATTCCTCCCCCACTCCCCTTACTTCCATTGTTCTCACCTTTTTCCATTCTGTACACAGTCTCTCCTGATACTTCTTCACACAGGTCTCCTTCCCAAGCTCACTTACTCTCACCACCTTCTTCACCCCAACACTCACTCTTCTTTTCTGAAAACCCATACTAATCTTCACCTTAGCCTCCACAAGATAATGATCAGACATCCCTCCAGTTGCACCTCTCAGCACATTGACATCCAAAAGTCTCTCTTTCGCACGCCTGTCCATTAACACGTAATCCAATAACGCTCTCTGGCCATCTCTCCTACTTACATAAGTATACTTATGTATATCTCGCTTTTTAAACCAGGTATTCCCAATCATCAGTCCTTTTTCAGCACATAAATCTACAAGCTCTTCACCATTTCCATTTACAACACTGAACACCCCATGCATACCAATTATTCCCTCAACTGCCACATTACTCACCTTTGCATTCAAATCACCCATCACTATAACCCGGTCTCGTGCATCAAAACCGCTAACACACTCATTTAGCTGCTCCCAAAACACTTGCCTCTCATGATCTTTCTTCTCATGCCCAGGTGCATATGCACCAATAATCACCCACCTCTCTCCATCAACTTTCAATTTTACCCATATTAATCGAGAATTTACTTTCTTACATTCTATGACATACTCCCACAACTCCTGTTTCAGGAGTATTGCTACTCCTTCCCTTGCTCTTGTCCTCTCACTAACCCCTGACTTCACTCCCCAGACATTTCCAAACCACTCTTCCCCTTTACCCTTGAGCTTCGTTTCACTCAGAGCCAAAACATCCAGGTTCCTTTCCTCAAACATACTACCTATCTCTCCTTTTTTCATATCTTGGTTACATCCACACACATTTAGGCACCCCACTCTGAGCCTTCGAGGAGGATGAGCACTCCCCGCGTGACTCCTTCTTCTGTTTCCCATTTTAGAAAGTTAATACAAGGAGGGGAGGATTTCCGGCCCCCCGCTCCCGTCCCCTCTAGTCGCTTTCTACGACACGCGAGGAATACGTGGGAAGTATTCTTTCACCCCTATCCCCAGGGATAATATACATATATATATATACACACACACACACACACACACACGCACACACACACACACACACATACATATATATACATATGAAAAATGTAAGAAACAATTTAGAAAACAAACTTTTAGCTTGAAATGAATGAAAAAATGAACGTCACATCATGGTTCAACCTCTGGCTATGGAAAAGGAAATGTACAATTTATTCACACAAACGTCAATAGCAGTTCTCATCAATTTCACCACTGAATCAATAAGCTTCAATGTCTAAGCTACCTTTTTCTCCAACTTCACTATTTTCTTGTCAAAACACCATGCATGAAAACTATCACTCCAGTAACACAACTGTAAACATTTACTTCCCCTTTAAAAAGTTCTGGGGAAGTCTGTCTCGATACACTGCGGCGAGGCGACGCGACGCTGACACAATCACTGTCACAATATCACTTCTGCCTCCTTCCAAGCGTTGTTTCAGGGAATAATTCCGGGTTGCTGAAGACGTTGCGGCAGCCTGTGTGAAGACGTGGCACCTGTGTGAAGACGTTGCGGCAGCCATTAGCTTAAGTCAGGGGAGGATGAACACCTGGGCTGACTGCGAACCAACTACCTCGACCAGGATTCGAACCTATATATATATATATATATATATATATATATATATATATATATATATATATATACGTGTACATACATATACTTTTGTATATCTCGCTTTTTAAACCAGTTACTCCCAATCACCAGTCCTTTTTCAGCACAAAAATCTACAAGCTATTCACCATTTCCATTTACAACACTGAACACCTTATGTATACCAATTATTACCTCAACTGGTGAGTAATGTGGCAGTTGAGGAATAATTGATTTACATGGGGTGTAGATCTATGTGCTGAAAAAGGACTGGTGATTGGGAATACCTGGTTTAAAACAGCACGTCGACCCCGGTATACCACATCGTTCCAATTCACTATATTCCTTGCACGTCCTTCACCCTCCTGCATGTTCGGGTCCCGATCGCTCAAAATCTTCCCCACTCCATCCTTCCACCTCCAATTTGGTCTCCAACACCCTTTCCCTTTCCTCTGTCTGTGTGAAGCCACAAATTTCCTGTTTCACTAAATTCACACAATGTTTCTCTCATAAGAATGACATCGGGACGTGCTTAGCATGGGCCAATAGGCCAATGGGCCTATAGGCCTCTTGCAGTGTCATTACTTGTCATGTTCTTATGTTCTTATCAGTTTCTTCTACAGGATCAAATCTCTTACCACATCCATTTCGTTACATAAACTTCGGCTGTTCTAGATTTATAGTGAGGCAACCTTCCCATACCTTTACAGTCTACCATCTGACCTGAGGTTAGGTCAGCCATCGCAATCCACGTTCCCTCTGGCATCAAGTCACCGAAGGAACAAGGTTCGACCCCTGACCCACAGAGAGGCAAGACCCCGCATGGGACACCTTCCTCCCACTCAAGTCCTCGAGGAATAAGACTCCGAACCCGACTCATCTGCGCCACAAGAACATGATTCCCCCCTAGTCACCCCAGCAATCAAGGAATGAGATCTCACCCCCGCGGTGTGTCTGGCTCAGCTGACGACATAATACATCAAAATTTACATGACAAGTCTGATGTTTTAATGAAATTATCGTTTATATTCTTCCACATAAGTTCAAATGGATTGCTCCGTGATCACTTTTTCTTAGCTCACTCCTTTCCTCAATAAACACTAAAAGTTTTCTCAAGCAGTATATCATCTTCCTCGAGAGGTTCTCTTACAAATTCCTACACAAGAAAGTTTGAGACCAGTCCTTCCGAAGAAAAAAAAGGTCTTTTACCTCAAAATCGCAAATTAGTTTGTCCTCTTTTTACTTAATTGAATTTGTTTATTACATAAAGCTTTTCCTATCTTTCTTCTTTGGTAATTTCCTCCCACAAACACCTACCCTCTAGTCAATCAAGATTTGACGTGTGCTGTCATCACTTTACTTAACCTAATTCGTTTTCAGTATTCAATTCCGGTTTCGTATGAATTATGATGCAAAAACTGACACATCCCCCCCCCCCCCCCACACACACACACACACACACACAAACACACTCCGGTAGTAAGACGAACAGAATTCTACTTGTGTGACGTAGAAGACGACTAAAGGAGGCAAGAAGAAGAGAGGCTGGAACATTCTCTCTCTCTCTCTCTCTCTCTCTCTCTCTCTCTCTCTCTCTCTCTCTCTCTCTCTCTCTCTCTCTCTCTCTCTCTCTCTCTCTCTCTCTCTCTCTCTAACGCTGCATTTTAGCTTATAAACGATGGAATAGGAGCTAAGTGAAGTGCGTTCATTCTCCTTGAAGGTTTACACTGGAGTGTCTGGATGTAACCAAGCTGAGAAGAGGGGAGAGATTGGTGTTATATTTGAGGAGAGGAACCTGGATGTTCTAGCTCTGAGTGAAACAAAGCTCAAGGGTAAACGGGGAAGAATGGTTTAGAAATGTCTAAGTCGGGGGCAATAGCTAGAGATAATAACAGCTCGATATATGGAAGTTCTTTTACCTTAAAAGGGCTTTAGTGTAATGCAATCTAATAAACACCTTTCCTTATTACTTGAATAATAAGTCATCATGGGCCATCATCATGGTTCTCGCTAGGTCAACTTTACTTTTTCTGCATTTATTTTTCCTGACCCTCAAGATTCTGCTCTTCAAACATATCCTGGTCTTCCAGGCTGTCTCTTAGAACAAATATTCCTACCTTTAACAATAATGACAACAGCAAAAGCTAATATAATTTCTAGTTACGACTAAGATTACATTTTCGAGTTACGACTGAGATTACATTTTCGAGTTACGGCTGAGGTTACATTTTCGAGTTACAGCTGGGATTTAGACTTCTGTAAAGATGCATCCAGTTCGAGAAACACACGAAAACTATTCATAAATCTACACTTGTTTTAGTATATAACACACGAGCAAGCGCTAATCTACCAAATTTAACATAACATTATATGAATTGATCATAACATTCCTCCACCCATTAACAAAAGTCTTATCCTTCGTTTATTTCAGAGGAATATCTCAAAGGCAAACCCAACTTAATGCCTCTTATCACGTTGCATATTTAAGTTAAGATACCATATTTGTCCTCTCTGTCTGTCACCGGAGGAGGTAGCGTCATCTCAGAACATGTGTTACACACGATCTATTGGCCCGTGACGTGGATAACTCTCGAGAGAAATGTTTTCCTAACAGTTGAGTTAATCGTGTCTTGACTGATGTATTCAATTAGCATTTTCCATCTAAAATATTGGAAAACCCTTTCGTCTCATCATCATTATCTTTCATACATTGATCTACAAATCTTGATTACCATTGTAGTTTACAGCTGAACTCATCCTACTCTGTTGGTAAACACCGGAAACTTTATGTTATAATGTGGTACTAAATACTGCCAAACAGCAAATCTATATTGCTTTTTTCACAGTTTTTCCACGTGACAAAAACTGATATCATTAAAAGGATATACGATTTGAAAATCTTTATTGCCCTATAAATAATATGACAAATAGTAGAAATAGATATTTACTACCTTAGAATATGTAGCATCAAAACTTGACTCGAAAACGTATACAATACAACCGTCTAAAAATGCCATATTATATACATAAGGATTATGCCTCCCCTCTAACACTGCAGCAACTTCAATCATAGAAGGATAGATAAGGTGTCAGTGATAACCATATCATCCATATCTATAAACGTTTAACACACAGTTCCAGAAACATCACATCGATCACTTGTCGCTGTTGTCATTCTTAATTTCTTGGCCGGACGAAAACAACTCCCGCCTTGAGGTGCGGCTGAAGCTGTCTCGTCCAGGACTTGACAGCTGTCCAGGACCATCCTCGATCTCACGATGGGCTCTGCGTCGTTTTGATGACTTTCTCTTGTGGCGAGGACGTTCGCCCACTGCTGCAGTTGGCCTGGGCCTGACAGGCCCTTGCGTCGACGTCTTCAGCGGCAGTTGTACCAGATCATGTAGTGACGATTCCGTCGGCTCTCGAAGTGAAGTCTTCACCAGGTTTTGTCGTGAGGTTTTGAGCGGTAGTGGTAGCAGATCTTGTAGCGACGTCTTCACTGACCGTCGTTTCAGCTCTCGTGGTGACGTTATCGGCGGCAGTTGTACCAGCTCGCGAAGTGACGTACTCAGCAGCCCTTGTCGTGAGGTTATCGGCGGCCGTTGTAAAAGCCCTTGTACTGAGGACTTCAAAGGCCCCCGTGCCAGCGTTCTCGGTAGCGTCCTCAGTGGCCGTTGTACCAACTCCAGTGGCGTTGTCCTCAGCAGCCACTGACGAAGGCCATGGGTTCTGGTGAAGTTCTTCCTCGCATCGCGCGCCATCTCTGGGTTCTGCTCGTCCAGCTTCTTCAGAATGTTCTTGATAAAAACCGACTTCCTAGGTGACGGGTTAGCGTTCCTAGAAGTCCCGCGTTTCTCCAGCGTGACGTAAAGTATCCTCTTGATCTCGTTCCTGGAACACGAATCCTGAGAGACACAGTCAGCCATCTCGACGGGACTCGTTGATACACCTCTATGGGACAGTGGGTCTCCGGCAGCGTTATATATGTGTGTGTGGACAGGGTTGGCTGCCGCGTTCCCCACTTGCGGGGCGGGCGGTCCTTAAGGAACGCGGCTGCCGCTCATAGTGACCACGGAAGGTCAACCATTATCCATGTCTTAATGTACTTCAGTTTCATGATGAAGATCATAGACATAATCTGACTGAAATTGCGAATAACATCATCTGAACGTATTTCAAAGTGAGATTGGACAAACCCTGAGGCAAACTTATCTAATCTATAATGAATATATTATCAGAGACTTCTAAGATAATTTGAACGATTCAAAAATTTTCTGTTGTGAAATGTATATAAAATCTCGTAAATCCTTTCGGGATATATAACTAGAAATACATAAATCATAGTTAACTTTTGCAGTTTTAAAGATATCAACAATTTTAGCGAGTCATTCAGAGTTATTTATTGGTGATCAGTCTATTCCTATGGTTCCAGATATCTAATGAGCTGAATATAACTGTTTCGATCCTGTACCAGTGTCTGTGTCACAGCTAATATATAATACTTTAAGGTTGAATAATAAGAACATAAGAAGTAAGGACGCTGCAAGAAGCCTATTGGCCCATGCTAAGCAGATCCTGAGTCTGTTCACCCTACAACCAACCGCCTGAACCCATAACATATCCAGCCTTCCTTTACAACTACCTTACTAAAGACCCACGTAGCTTCCACTACTGTACTTGGCAACTTGTTCCATAAATCTACTACCCTATTCCCGAACCAATATTTTTCTAATTCAAATCCGCTATTTCTTGCCCTGTCCTGTGACGCCATTCTAAGAACTTTATTTATGTTACCTTTATCAATGCCCTTCACCCACTTAGAAACTTCAATTATATCCCCTCTAGCCCTCCTCCTCTTAAGTGAGTGTAAATTCGGTCTTTTTTATCCTTTCTTCATAAGTGAGGTTTCTAATTCCAGGGATCAATTTTGCTATTCGCCTTTGTACTCTCTCTGATCAATCTTTATCAACTGCATAGTGTAGAGCCAAAAACTGTACCGCATAATCTAAATGTGGTCTCACCAATGTAAGATACAGTTGCAATGATACTTTAGGAGCTTTATTGCTAACAGTCCCATTAATGAACTCCAACATCTTATTAGCCAATTACACGCTTTAATACATTGTTGAGGCGGCCTAAGATCCATGATCACCAGTATACCTAAATCTCTTTCGCACTCAGTTCTACTAATAGTAATAATGTCTATTTGTAGTTAGTGTTCATGTCTCTACCCACACTAAGTGTTCTGCATTCATCTATGTTGAATTCAAATCTCCATGTATTCAATCTATTTAAGCTCCTCTGCAAATTCACTGTCTTTCAATCTGAGTCAATTACAGACCTTAGTTTTGTATCATCGACAAATTTACATAAGTCGCTGATTATTCCCATATCCAAACCATTGATATATTTAACGAACAAGACTGACCCCTGAGGAACACCATTGGCCACATTGCCCCAGTCCGATGTAACTCCGTTGATGCAGACCCTCAGTTTTCTGTCAGTGAGCCTCGCCCTAATCCAATTAAATACACAACCTCCAATGCCATGTGCCGCTATTTTTGTACGCAGACGCTCATGAGGTACTCTGTCAAAAGTCTTACTTAAGTCTAAGTATACAATATCATAACTCTTACGCTGATCAACAGTTTCAAATACTTTACTAAAGAAGGAGAAAAGGTTACTGAGACGTGACATCCCATTTGTAAACCCAGAGAAGGTTACTGAGACATGACTTCCCATTTGTAAACCCATGAGATCATGATTCTCCAAGTATTCCCGTATTTTGTCCACCAAAATTGATTCGAGGAATTTCTCCCCAATGGAAGTCAAGCTGATGGGACGATGATTTGAGGCAATGGATCTATTCCCCTTCTTAAAATGGGACCGAAATTTGCTGTCCTCCGTCTGATTCCAAAGACTGTTTAAACATTCAAAAGCCGAACATTTACTTCCTTCTTGTATTCTTTCAGGACCCTCATATGAACACCATCTTGGACAGGACTCTTGTTTACTTTTAACCGTTCTATTTGTTTCAAAGTATCAACTTTATTCATTTCTATATCACATAGCTTCCTTCCCCTATTCTCATACATCCTACCTTCCCCACACACCCGTACAGCGTCCACTGCCTCGCCCTCTAACCTCTCCTAAACCTAATAATGTTCACCCTATCCCTCAAACCACTCCATTCTGCTCCCTCCGCCAAACCCCAACTAGACTCCTACTCCCGTCCCTCCTCCACAAAGGTCGCAAGACCTATGGCCCCCTCTCGCCCTGATCACCTGCTGATCTCAATGCTTACGCCACACAGTCTGAATCTTCCTCACTGTCCCTCCTCCTCCCATCCCCGTTGGCCCTCCTCATGACCAATCAGTACTCAGCCACTGCTCCATAATCCTAGGAGATTCGCCGGTCCGAAATCTGGGTGAACACACGGCGAGAGCTAAGAGAACAGACCATTTCTGACCCGGTGTCGGAATGTCCTACATTAAACAAATGGCTGAAGACATTAGAATACCGGCTAAATGGTGAATGTTGGGGGCAACGACGTGTACCATAAGAAAGCATATTCAGAAGTTATCATACAAGAATACGACGAGCTGATTGTTACCTTGAAAGACAGATGAGAATATCGTTATATTCAGCTCTTCTTCCCCCTTGACAATATGTAGGTAACTACACCCTCAAGGTGTAACTGAGAGACTGAAACACCTGTCCATAGACGCTCACATCCGCTTTGAAGACCTATGGTGACTGTGGCACTGGGAGGGAAGGCACTGATCTTAACAATAAAGAGTCAGAAGTCTAATCTGAGAGAATCAAAGATCAGACTTGCCCTACAAATGAAGGGTAAGAATTTTTGTCGATGATCGATAAAGGTCGGCTGGTTGACCACATGCCACAGGCAGGTGAGAGGCCGCAGGTTACATGTCACGCGGGGGAGGTCAGATCGAGTCCCCTCCCCACTACACCACACAGCCATGACTCGGGGGCGGGCGCCGAGGCCTGGTCAGACCTTGGTCTAGGAGTTAGTCACTCACCAAATCATACCATCAATTTCGCACGAAAATCACAACGGAGAAATTAAATGAACTTTACATGACCAGATGATCAATACGAAACAATGCAGCTGAATGACATTGCTTGATAAACACGGATCACGTTGATATCACTGGATTGCCAGTAACATTTCCTGAACGCGGATAACAACGATCTGATTAGCGATGACAACTTGCTGGACTATACAGAGAGAAGGTCGAGGAGGCAGAACTGCACTGCACGTAAAACCAAACCGTAACTTCGATGATATTTAGACTACAACATCTACCGCTGTTGAACCCTTGTGTGTGTGTGTGTGTGTGTGTGTGTGTGTTCAGATTAGCACAACAATTTTCCATACTTTACATAAACGTGGTATACAGACGTCCTAGTTAGCCAGCAAATACTGACCCTAATGTGGTATACAGACGCCCCAGTTAGCCAGCAAATACTGACACGGTGTATGAGAGTTCACTACAAGCAATAAACGACAGAGATTGGTGAATTCTTATCCTTCAGAAATCAACTGGCGTGGGAAGTCAACCTGCTCGACTTAATAACTCTCTTGAAGACAATTTTCTCGACCAAACCGTCACAATGCCGACGAGGGAAACTGATATACTTGATGTAGTAGGTCTTGTATGCCAGGAGTTCGTAGTACCCAATAGTTGTGTTAGTGAATATCTAGGTATACATGTGACCATAATGTTGTTAGGCTCCATGTAGATCTCAAAAACCGACTCCCATTAAGCCAATATCATAAATGAACCAGTTATAACATATACACCTTGACTAATAGAAAAATCATTGAATCTTCCCTTACTGAATACACCACGAAGTGTGGCCTGAATATTCTCGAAGATCTGAGCAAACTAGATACCATTGTCGAGGCAAAATTTGTAAACAGCTTAATCTGTCTTGACCGCATGATTAGATTCAATAACAGGTGCCTGACCCAGCTGCCGGGCACACTTGTGAACCGAAAGAACATACTTCCGACTCCAAAGTGAGGATATTCCCTCTAAGACTCAGTCTTCTGCTCTTAATGCTACCTCGCTAACGCGGGAAATGGCGAATATGTATAGAAAAAAATGAATATATAATGAATAAGAAATAGATATATATATATATTGGAAAGGATCACAATTTTGCGCGTCATCAAGATATTCCTATGAGTCCACGGAGAAAATGAAGCACAATAAGTTCCCAAGTGCACTTTCGTGTAATAATCACATCATCAGGGGAGACACAAGAGAGAAATATAAGTCAGTTGATATACATCGAAGAGATAAAGCTAGGACGCCATTCGTTAAACATGTGATTGTCCAAAACATACAACGAGCGTTCATAAACTTATCATTTTACAAATTTTATTAACAATAAAGCTATCTAACTTGTATTGACTATCACTAATATTAAGATTATAATCATTTGTGTGCATTCAATAATAGATAGATACAATGATTTTTCTCTTGGTAATAGAGTTAGAATTAATAACTGAGATGGCATTACTCCAGTCAATACAATGGTCATAGTTTTTAACGTGATTAAACAAGGCATTTGATTCTTGTCCCGTTCTTATACTATATTCATGTTGCTTAAGTCTAACTGAAAGATCCTTACCAGTCTGACTAACATAAAATTTATCACAATTTCCACAAGGCAGTTTATAGATGCATCCAAGAGAATTTTCTGGTGAATTCCTGATTAAGATATTCTTTATAGCATTATTGTTGCTAAATGCAACATTTACATTAAAGGATTTAAGCAACTTGGGAAGTAAAGTGAAATTATTATCAAAAGGGAGAACTAAAACATTCTTGGTGTCAATGGGAGATTTTGGCTCAACTCTATAAAATGATTTCTTTGCTAACTTAAGGGATTTATCAATGAAAGATCTAGGGTACTTTAACTTAGATCCAACTCATCATCAATAAACTCTGAACAGCAAATACGTGATGCCCTAAGGAACATAGACTGAGATGATGATAATTCAACTGGCATGTTGAGATGAGTAATAATGGATATATGAGCATACATTGGTGGGTTTTCTGCATATGCTAAACTTAAACTTGTTTCCTTGCCTATGAATCATGCAACCTAAAAATGGTAACATACCATTATTTTCGTTTTCTACAGTTAATTTGATGGAAGGTACTAAATTGTTAAGTAAGGGGAGAAATATTTATAAATTTTCATTTGTTGGCCAAACACAAAGAACATCATCTACATACCTAAACCAAATTGCATTAGAAGGTAAGATATCCTTTAGTAATTTTGTTTCAAAAAATTCCATATAAAGATTACTTAGCACAGGTGAAAGAGGGTTACCCATTGCCATACCAAATTTTTGAGCATAATAATCTCCATTGAATTAAAATTTACAGTCTTTTATGCACAATTTTATCAGTTCATTGAAAACAGACTTTGAAACAGGTAAATGAATATCATCCAAGACATCAAATAAATATTCTAAAAGGTCATCAACTGGAACTTTAGTGTAAAGTGAGGAAACATCAAAGCTATCTAGTTTGAAATCAAAATTGATATTGATATTGTTTAGCTTGTTGACTAAATCTACATTGTCCATGATATTAGAATTTGATACCTTACCCACTAAAGGGCTTAATAAGGAAACTAACCATTTTGACAGTTTATATGTGATGGAGCCTACTGAACTAACTATAGGTCTTGCTGGAAATTTTTGTTTATGTGTTTTGATAAGTCCATACATATATGGCAATGAAGGGGACAAAGATGACAAACTTTTGATAAGAGAACTATTACCTTTCAACAGCAACTTCATTTCTTTATTGAAATGAGAATCAACTGCTTCTAAAGGATTTTTACTAAGTTTAGAATATGTTGTGTCATCATTTCGACATTTTAGACAAAAGTAACTATCTATCTAAAATGAATGATCTTCTAAATGATGATACAACATCTATCTTTAGTTCTCCCTTTTAATAATAATAATAATAATAATATATATATATATTCATATATCCCTGGGGATAGGGGAGAAAGAATACTTCCCACGTATTCCCTGCGTGTCGTGTCGTAGAAGGCGACTAAAAGGGAAGGGAGCTGGGGGCTGGAAATCTTCCCCTCTTTTTTTTTTCAATTTTTCAAAGGAAGGAACAGAGAAGGGGGCCGGGTGAGGATGTTTCCTCAGAGGCCCAGTCCTCTGTTCTTAACGCTACCGCGCTGAGGCGGGAAATGGCGAATAGTATGAAAGAAAAAGAAAGAATATAGTAAGTAATATAAGTAAGTAAGTTTTTATTAGTCAAATTGTAATACAAGATATATCACAAAATGAAATTCTTCTTGGCTTTGAGAGCTCCATAGTGTTTCTACATTAAAAGAATAATAAAATCAATAAAGCAATAAAATATTAAAGGAAGCACTTTAATATTTTACTTTCCTATTGTAATGACAAATGATTGAAAAGGAGGATGCTTTTAGGTAAAAAAGACTTTCTGTATCTATCAGTACGCTGCATGGGCAAAACTAACCTCCTTCCTGATTTTAGATATGTGTAACAGTTGTATAGCGGATGGGTTACATCTTTCATAATCCTATCTACTTGTTTCATTACGCCTGTCTGATAAAGCTTATCTAGTGATGTGGTCGCCGCACCTAATTTTCCTGCCTTTTTAACAATTCTTCCCAACTTATTTTTATCTTTACAAGTAAGTTTCCCTATACCAGGCAGTCACTGAAAAATTTAGAACTGATTCTAATATTGATTTGTAACATAAGTTAATGATCACTTTATCTACATTTAGGTTGCGCAATATACGTACAAAGTGTAGTCTTTGGTTACATTTCCGTGACACCATATCCGTATTAACACTGCCTTTCAACTGGTCATCAATCATAAGTCCCAAATACTTGTACTGGTTTACTCTTTGAACGTGTTCTTCCTCAATTGTTAATAAGTCGGGTACATGTTTATTTTTAGTTCCGAAATTGAATATCATCTCCTTAGTTTTCTTAACATTAAGCTCCAAAAAATTTTGTTTACTCCAGTCAACAAATTTTTTGACTTGAGTTAAATAGGGTTCATAATTATCATAGACAACTTTTCCTAGGATAACTGTATCGTCGGCATATTTTATAATAGTACAGTCATCAGTTCCACTCCTACAATCATCTGTGTACAAGGTAAAGAGAACAGGGAACAATACACAACCTTGGGGGGCTCCTGTGTTGGTAACTACCACATTAGACTTGACATTATTATTTACATTGGTATATTGAGGTCTCTGCGTTAAAAAGCTAAAAATCCATTTTAAGATGTTTCGATTTACACTCATTTGTGACATTTTATTAAGCAAAATATGAGGTTGCATTGTGTTAAATGCTGAACTAAAATCGATGAACAGTGCTCTAATTTGTGATTTAGTCTTATCTAAGTGCTCGTTAACATCATTTAATAATGTAAGTGTTGCATCCTGTACACTCCTATTATAGCAATAAGCAAACTGCATAGGGTGTTTTAGATTATTTGTTCTTTCACAGATGTAGTTTTTCAATATACTTTCTAAACATTCCATAATGTTAGATGTCAATACTACACGTCTAATATCTTTGGGATCTTTCGGACAGTTAATTTTTGCAATAGGTTTCACTTCCGATTCTTTATATATATATATATATATATATATATATATATATATATATATATATATATATATATATATATATATATATATATATATATATATATATATATATATATATATATATATATATATATATATACATATATTTTCTTTCTTTTTTTTGCTTTGTCGCTGTCTCCCGCGTTTGCGAGGTAGCGCAAGGAAACAGACGAAAGAAATGGCCCAACCCACCCCCATACACATGTATATACATACGTCCACACACGCAAATATACATACCTACACAGCTTTCCATGGTTTACCCCAGACGCTTCACATGCCCTGATTCAATCCACTGACAGCACGTCAACCCCGGTATACCACATCGATCCAATTCACTCTATTCCTTGCCCTCCTTTCACCCTCCTGCATGTTCAGGCCCCGATCACACAAAATCTTTTTCACTCCATCTTTCCACCTCCAATTTGGTCTCCCACTTCTCCTCGTTCCCTCCACCTCCGACACATATCCTCTTGGTCAATCTTTCCTCACTCATTCTCTCCATGTGCCCAAACCATTTCAAAACACCCTCTTCTGCTCTCTCAACCACGCTCTTTTTATTTCCACACATCTCTCTTACCCTTACGTTACTTACTCGATCAAACCACCTCACACCACATATTGTCCTCAAACATCTCATTTCCAGCACATCCATCCTCCTGCGAACAACTCTATCCATAGCCCACGACTCGCAACCATACAACATTGTTGGAACCACTATTCCTTCAAACATATCCATTTTTGCTTTCCGAGATAATGTTCTCGACTTCCACACATTCTTCAAGACTCCCAGGATTTTCGCCCCCTCCCCCACCCTATGATCCACTTCCGCTTCCATGGTTCCATCCGCTGCCAGATCCACTCCCAGATATCTAAAACACTTTACTTCCTCCAGTTTTTCTCCATTCAAACTTACCTCCCAATTGACTTGACCCTCAACCCTACTGTACCTAATAACCTTGCTCTTATTCACATTTACTCTTAACTTTCTTCTTTCACACACTTTACCAAACTCAGTCACCAGCTTCTGCAGTTTCTCACATGAATCGGCCACCAGCGCTGTATCATCACCGAACAACAACTGACTCACTTCCCAAGCTCTCTCATCCACAACAGACTTCATACTTGCCCCTCTTTCCAAAACTCTTGCATTCACCTCCCTAACAACCCCATCCATAAACAAATTAAACAACCATGGAGACATCACACACCCCTGCCGCAAACCTACATTCACTGAGAACCAATCACTTTCCTCTCTTCCTACACGTACACATGCCTTACATCCTCGATAAAAACTTTTCACTGCTTCTAACAACTTGCCTCCCACACCATGTATTCTTAATACCTTCCACAGAGCATCTCTATCAACTCTATCATATGCCTTCTCCAGATCCATAAATGCTACATACAAATCCATTTGCTTTTCTAAGTATTTCTCACACACATTCTTCAAAGCAAACACCTGATCCACACATCCTCTACCACTTCTGAAACCACACTGCTCTTCCCCAATCTGATGCTCTGTACATGCCTTCGCCCTCTCAATCAATACCCTCCCATATAATTTACCAGGAATACTCAACAAACTTATACCTCTGAAATTTGAGCACTCACTCTTATCCCCTTTGCCTTTGTATCCCACAACTCCAGTGACAGTGGTGAGCGTAAGTGTGTTAAGATACCTTGTCCTTACCAAAAGACCATTTTTCATTTACGTGAGCTGTTCTCTGTTCATGTGGCACACACAACTGGCGCGTTACTTAATAAGATGGAAGGCATCTTAAGTGTCTGTAACCCATTATGATCTTATTAGCATACTACATATGCCTGACTCCCACGTGTCGCCATTGTCAATCTCAGCGGAGGCCAACAATGGTGACTTTATGATAACTGGTTTATGTAATTCATCCTTGGTTTATTTAATGTCTTGAACGTTTCTATAATTAGTTAGCAACATGTAATTACCACGACTCGTTCTTTTTCACTCTAGATTTTCTTGTGTTGTGCGCTACGCGCCAGCCTAGCCTGGCCTAGACTTTTTGAAGTATTTCGTCGGAAATACATCGTAAATAATCAATCTCCCCCTCTCAAGGAGGACACGGAGGGGCATGTGTCCAGGACACAGCCCACTGTCTCAGTACTTGGGCACGAAAGGCCAATCTGGAATCCACAAAGGCTGCGACACCTTACACAGGGGAATACAGAAGCTGTCTCTCTACCAGATAGCTCATGTGTGCTTCACAGCCTGATGTGTGTTAGGGGAAAGAACATGTATATACACCACGGGTCGGATTCGAACCCTGGCTACACAGAGATTAAAAGACAAAGACTATATATCTAGTGTCAGTCTTTTTACCCCCGTGTATCGAGGTGGCCGGCCGCCCTAACCAGGGATTGAATCCGATCCGTGATACACATACACACACCCACACACACGGGTATGTGGACCCCAGCACTACGAACACAGATAAGGGCTCCACTCTACAGCCAGAACTGACACTTGAGGTGGGGATCCCTACACAATGCCCTCACCTGCTCTCGTCCGTACGGACTCACGACATGCGACTGAAGCAGCTGCAGTGCTATGAACCCAAGGACGCTATTACCCTCCATATGCAAGAGGCGACACGGTCGATCAGGGATCAACAATCATCACCTGGGTTCCCAGTGACCGAGGCAGCCACGAGAGGGAACGACCGGGCTGACGATGCTGCCACGGCTGCTCTGACCAGTAGTCAGTCTGTAGGACTGTGGTGACATTTCCCCCCTGAACCTACGAGCACACCAAGATAATTACCTCATCGTCTAGCTGCTCGGAGAGCTCAGGAACAGCACACACACACACACACACTGGCTCCAGAGACGGTATCATCTCATCAGGTGGTGGCGGATGGCGAACGGTATGCAGAGAGCTGGTGGGAGGAGAGCTCCCTCCACCTGCACCAGATAAGACTGGCGTCGCCATGTAAGCGGGATACGGCCGTCAAGGTACAAGTCCCGTGACGGGAGAAGTGTGAACTCGGAGGAACACCTAGTCATGCGCCCTGGAGCGCGATTGCCTAGGAGAGGCCTGCAAACCACTCCTAACACCGGAGAGAGTTACGAGGAGCCTCACCTCCTGACAGTAGCAAGGCACTGTGTCGTCCTTCATTGGTCATATATTCCCCCCATATATCTCTAGCGGAGACGTGCTGGACCTTCATGCTCAAGAGACTGTTGGGCGCGCATCCCAACACTGGTCAGACCGGCTCCATACTCAACATCCGGGCAGGCAACATACAGGCAGACCTTGAAGAAATCCTCAACTCTCTCTCTCTCTCTCTCTCTCTCTCTCTCTCTCCATAACAACAGCTACCACAACACCCACTTAAACGATGTCTACTGTCCTTATAACATCTGTCTTCACTACAATAACAACCACTATCACCACTGAAACAATGTCTACTGCTCACATATAACATGAACTCCTACTCTGACCATTACAAAAAAAAAAAAAAAGATACACTGCAGTAACTGCTATGATAACTATACAATAGATCAGAGAGACATGTGTGAGAGACAGGTAAGCAAGCGTAACATGTAAATTCCACATGAAGAAAAGGCGGAAACCCATTTCTTTTTTTTTTACGTTGTCTTGTTGTTGGTTCGACCATCATGTAACTCAAAGGAATTACACAGACACACAGACACACACACACACACACACACACACACACACATATATATATATATATATATATATATATATATATATATATATATATATATTTTTTTTTTTTTTTTTTTTTTTTATACTTTGTCGCTGTCTCCCGCGTTTGCGAGGTAGCGCAAGGAAACAGACGAAAGAAATGGCCCAACCCCCCCCCCCCATACACATGTACATACACACGTCCAGACACGCAAATATACATACCTACACAGCTTTCCATGGTTTACCCCAGACGCTTCACATGCCTTGCTTCAATCCACTGACAGCACGTCAACCCCTGTATACCACATGACTCCAATTCACTCTATTTCTTGCCCTCCTTTCACCCTCCTGCATGTTCAGGCCCCGATCACACAAAATCTTTTTCACTCCATCTTTCCACCTCCAATTTGGTCTCCCTCTTCTCCTCGTTCCCTCCACCTCCGACACATATATCCTCTTGGTCAATCTCTCCTCACTCATTCTCTCCATGTGCCCAAACCATTTCAAAACACCCTCTTCTGCTCTCTCGACCACGCTCTTTTTATTTCCACACATCTCTCTTACCCTTACGTTACTTACTCGATCAAACCACCTCACACCACACATTGTCCTCAAACATCTCATTTCCAGCACATCCATCCTCCTGCGCACATCTCTATCCATAGCCCACGCCTCGCAACCATACAGCATTGTTGGAACCACTATTCCCTCAAACATACCCATTTTTGATTTCCGAGATAATGTTCTCGACTTCCACACATTTTTCAAGGCTCCCAAAATTTTCGCCCCCTCCCCCACCCTATGATCCACTTCCGCTTCCATGGTTCCATCCGCTGACAGATCCACTCCCAGATATCTAAAACACTTCACTTCCTCCAGTTTTTCTCCATTCAAACTCACCTCCCAATTGACTTGACCCTCACCCCTACTGTACCTAATAACCTTGCTCTTATTCACATTTACTCTCAACTTTCTTCTTCCACACACTTTACCAAACTCAGTCACCAGCTTCTGCAGTTTCTCACATGAATCAGCCACCAGCGCTGTATCATCAGCGAACAACAATTGACTCACTTCCCAAGCTCTCTCATCCCCAACAGACTTCATACTTGCCCCTCTTTCCAGGACTCTTGCATTTACCTCCTTTACAACCCCATCCATAAACAAATTAAACAACCATGGAGACATCACACACCCCTGCCGCAAACCTACATTCACTGAGAACCAATCACTTTCCTCTCTTCCTACACGTACACATGCCTTACATCCTCGATAAAAACTTTTCACTGCTTCTAACAACTTGCCTCCCACACCATATATTCTTAATACCTTCCACAGAGCATCTCTATCAACTCTATCATATGCCTTCTCCAGATCCATAAATGCTACATACAAATCCATTTGCTTTTCTAAGTATTTCTCACATACATTCTTCAAAGCAAACACCTGATCCACACATCCTCTACCACTTCTGAAACCGCACTGCTCTTCCCCAATCTGATGCTCTGTACATGCCTTCACCCTCTCAATCAATACCCTCCCATATAATTTACCAGGAATACTCAACAAACTTATACCTCTGTAATTTGAGCACTCACTCTTATCCCCTTTGCCTTTGTACAATGGCACTATGCACGCATTCCGCCAATCCTCAGGCACCTCACCATGAGTCATACATACATTAAATAACCTTACCAACCAGTCAACAATACAGTCACCCCCTTTCTTAATAAATTCCACTGCAATACCATCCAAACCTGCTGCCTTGCCGGCTTTCATCTTCCGCAAAGCTTTTACTACCTCTTCTCTGTTTATCAAATCATTTTCCCTAACCCTCTCACTTTGCACACCACCTCGACCAAAACACCCTATATCTGCCACTCTGTCATCAGACACATTCAACAAACCTTCAAAATACTCATTCCATCTCCTTCTCACATCACCGCTACTTGTTATCACCTCCCCATTTACGCCCTTCACTGAAGTTCCCATTTGCTCCCTTGTCTTACGCACCCTATTTACCTCCTTCCAGAACATCTTTTTATTCTCCCTAAAATTTACTGATAGTCTCTCACCCCAACTCTCATTTGCCCTTTTTTCACCTCTTGCACCTTTCTCTTGACCTCCTGTCTCTTTCTTTTATACTTCTCCCACTCAATTGCATTTTTTCCCTGCAAAAATCGTCCAAATGCCTCTCTCTTCTCTTTCACTAATACTCTTACTTCTTCATCCCACCACTCACTACCCTTTCTAAACAGCCCACCTCCCACTCTTCTCATGCCACAAGCATCTTTTGCGCAATCCATCACTGATTCCCTAAATACATCCCATTCCTCCCCGACTCCCCTTACTTCCATTGTTCTCACCTTTTTCCATTCTGTACACAGAATATATATATATATATATATATATATATATATATATATATATATATATATATATATATATATATTTTGTTTTTTATTTATTATACTTTGTCGCTGTCTCCCGCGTTTGCGAGGTAGCGCAAGGAAACAGACGAAAGAAATGGCCCAACTCATCCCCATACACATGTCCACACACGCGAATATACATACCTACACAGCTTTCCATGGTTTACCCCAAACGCTTCACATGCCCTGATTCAATCCACTGACAGCACGTCAACCCCGGTATGCCACATCGATCCAATTCACTCTATTCCTTGCACTCCTTTCACCCTCCTGCATGTTCAGGCCCCGATCACACAAAATCTTTTTCACTCCATCTTTCCACCTCCAATTTGGTCTCCCACTTCTCCTCGTTCCCTCCACCTCCGACACATATATCCTCTTGGTCAATCTTTCCTCACTCATTCTCTCCATGTGCCCAAACCATTTCAAAACACCCTCTTCTGCTCTCTCAACCACGCTCTTTTTATTTCCACACATCTCTCTTACCCTTACGTTACTTACTCGATCAAACCACCTCACACCACATATTGTCCTCAAACATCTCATTTCCAGCACATCCATCCTCCTGCGCACAACTCTATCCATAGCCCACGCCTCGCAACCACACAACATTGTTGGAACCACTATTCCTTCAAACATACCCATTTTTGCTTTCCGAGATAATGTTCTCGACTTCCACACATTCTCCCAAGGCTCCCAGGATTTTCGCCCCCTCCCCCACCCTATGATCCACTTCCGCTTCCATGGTTCCATCCGCTGCCAGATCCACTCCCAGATGTCTAAAACACTTTACTTCCTCCAGTTTTGCTCCATTCAAACTTACCTCCCAATTGACTTGACCCTGAACCCTACTGTACCTAATAACCTTTCTCTTATTCACATTTACTCTTAACTTTCTTCTTTCACACACTTTACCAAACTCAGTCGCCAGCTTCTGCAGTTTTTCACATGAATCAGCCACCAGCGCTGTATCATCAGCGAACAACAGCTGACTCACTTCCCAAGCTCTCTCATCCACAACAGACTTCATACTTGCCCCTCTTTCCAAAACTCTTGCATTCACCTCCCTAACAACCCCATCCATAAACAAATTAAACAACCATGGAGACATCACACATCCCTGCCGCAAACCTACATTCACTGAGAACCAATCACTTTCCTCTCTTCCTACACGTACACATGCCTTACATCCTCGAGAAAAACTTTTCACTGCTTCTAACAACTTGCCTTCACACCATATATTCTTAATACCTTCCACAGAGCATCTCTATCAACTCTATCATATGCCTTCTCCAGATCCATAAATGCTACATACAAATCCATTTGCTTTTCTAAGTATTTCTCACATACATTCTTCAAAGCAAACACCTGATCCACACATCCTCTACCACTTCTGAAACCACACGGCTCTTCCCCAATCTGATGCTCTGTACATGCCTTCACCCTCTCAATCAATACCCTCCCATATAATTTACCAGGAATACTCAACAAACTTATACCTCTGTAATTTGAGCACTCACTCTTATCCCCTTTGCCTTTGTACAATGGCACTATGCACGCATTCCGCCAATCCTCAGGCACCTCACCATTAGTCATTCATATATTAAATAACCTTACCAATCAGTCAATAATACAGTCACCCCCTTTTTTAATAAATTCCACTGCAATACCATCCAAACCCGCTGCCTTGCCGGCTTTCATCTTCCGCAAAGCTTTTACTACCTCTTCTCTGTTTACCAAATCATTTTCCCTAACCCTCTCACTTTGCACACCACCTCGACCAAAACACCCTATATCTGCCACTCTATCATCAAACACATTCAACAAACCTTCAAAATACTCATTCCATCTCCTTCTCACATCACCACTACTTGTTATCACCTCCCCATTTGCGCCCTTCACTGAAGTTCCCATTTGCTCCCTTGTCTTACGCAATTTATTTACCTCCTTCCAGAACATCTTTTTATTCTCCCTAAAATTTAATGATACTCTCTCACCCCAACTCTCATTTGCCCTCTTTTTCACCTCTTGCACCTTTCTCTTGACCTCCTGTCTCTTTCTTTTATACATCTCCCACTCAATTGCATTTTTTCCCTGCAAAAATCGTCCTAATGCCTCTCTCTTCTCTTTCACTAATAATCTTACTTCTTCATCTCACCACTCACTACCCTTTCTAATCAACCCACCTCCCACTCTTCTCATGCCACAAGCATCTTTTGCGCAAGCCATCACTGATTCCCTAAATACATCCCATTCCTCCCCCAATCCCCTTACGTCCATTGTTCTCACCTTTTTCCATTCTGTACACAGTCTCTCCTGGTACTTCCTCACACAAGTCTCCTTCCCAAGCTCACTTACTCTCACCACCCTCTTCACCCCAACATTCACTCTTCTTTTCTGAAAACCCATACAAATCTTCACCTTTGCCTCCACAAGATAATGATCAGACATCCCTCCAGTTGCACCTCTCAGCACATTAACATCCAAAAGTCTCTCTTTCGCGCTCCTGTCAATTAACACGTAATCCAATAACGCTCTCTGGCCATCTCTCCTACTTACATACGTATACCTATGTATATCTCACTTTTTAAACCAGGTATTCCCAATCATCAGTCCTTTTTCAGCACATAAATCTACAAGCTCTTCTCGATTTCCATTTACAACACTGAACACCCCATGTATACCAATTATTCCCTCAACTGCCACATTACTCACCTTTGCATTCAAATCACCCATCACTATAACCCGGTCTCGTGCATCAAAACCACTAACACACTCATTCAGCTGCTCCTAAAACACTTGCCTCGCATGATTACATATATATATATATATATATATATATATATATATATATATATATATATATATATATATATATATATATATATATATATATATATATATATATATATATATATATATATATATATATATATATATATATATATATATATATATATATATCCCTGGGGATAGGGGATTAAGAATACTTCCCATGTATTCCCTGCGTGTCGTAGAAGGCGACTAAAAGGGGAGGGAGCGGTGGGCTGGAAATCCTCCCCTCTCGTTTTTTTTTAATTTTCCAAAAGAAGGAACAGAGGGGGCCAGGTGAGGATATTCCAAAAAAGGCCCAGTCCTCTGTTCTTAACGCTACCTCGCTGACGCGGGAAATGGAGAATAGTTCCATTTCCCGCGTCAGCAAGGTAGCGTTAAGAACAGATGACTGGGCCTTTTAGGGAATATCCTCACCTGGCCCCCTTTTCTGTTCCTTCTTTTGGAAAATTAAAAAAATATATATAAAATATATAGATATATAAATATATATATAAAACGCTTGGCATATTTACTCACCCACCTCTCGTCAGACTCTGGGATTCATGCAGTTACAGGTGTAGGTGGGGAGATTCGCCCTTGTACATCATGTTGATGCAACCCGGACACATCCTGCCTCCGTGACCACCGACCCGCGCCATCTAGTGTGTGGCTCTCTCGACGTTTCTGATCTACGGTCTGATCGTATCTGTTCACACGTTATGATTGGCTGTTGGTGCTTAGTAAGCCCACGTGCACAGTTACCACCGCTGGCTAGCATTTTGATCATCCCCACATCAACATCCTCCATCTTGACTTCCCTCACATCAACAGCTTACTTCTTCACTTCCCTCACATCAACAGCTTACATCTTTACTTCACTCACATCAACATCTTCTTTCTTCACTTCCCTCTCATCATCATCTTGCATCTTCACTTCCCTCACATCAACAGCTTCCATCTTCACTTCCTTCACATCAAAATCATCCGTCTTCACTTCCTTCATATCAAAATTTTCATTCTTCACTTCCTTCACATCAACATCTTCTATCTTCACTTCCCTCACATTATCATCTTGCATCTTCACTTCTCTATCATCAACAGCTTCCATCTTCACTTCCTTCACATCAACATCATCCGTCTTCACTTCCCTCATATCAACATCTTCCATCTTCACTTCCTTTACATCAACATCTTCCATCTCCACTACCCTCACATCAACATCTTCCATCCTCACTTCCTTCACATCAACATCTTCCATCTCCACTCCCCTTACATCTACATCTTCCATCTCCACTACCCTCACATCATCTTCCATCATCTCTTCCCTTACACCAACATCTTCCATCTTCACTTCCCTTACATCAACTTCTTCCATCTTCACTTCCCTCATATCAACATCTTCCATCTTCACTTCCCTCAACGTCAACAACTTCCATCTTCACTTCCCTCACATCAACATCTTCCATCTTCATTTTCCTCGCGTCAACAACTTCCATCTTCACTTCCCTCACATCAACACCTTCCATCTTCACTTCATTCACATCAACATCTTCCATCTTCACTTCCCTCACATTATCATCTTGCATCTTCACTTCTCTATCATCAACAGCTTCCATCTTCATTTCCTTCACATCAACATCATCCGTCTTCACTTCCCTCATATCAACATCTTCCATCTTCACTTCCTTCACATCAAAATCTTCCATCTCCACTACTCTCACATCAACATCTTCCATCTTCACTTCCTTCACATCAACATCTTCCATCTCCACTACCCTTACATCTACATCTTCCATCTCCACTACCCTCACATCATCTTCCATCTTCACTTCCCTCACATAGCAGCTTCCATCTTCACTTCCCTCACACTAACATCTTCCATCATCTCTTCCCTTACACTAATATCTTCCATCTTTACTTCCCTCACACCAACATCTTCCATCTTCTCTTCCCTTACATCAACTTCTTCCATCTTCACTTCCCTCATATCAACATCTTCCATCTTCACTTCCCTCAACGTCAACACCTTCCATCTTCACTTCCCTCACATCAACATCTTCCATCTTCAATTCCCTCGCGTCAACAACTTCCATCTTCACTTCCCTCCCATCAACATCTTCCATCTTCACTTCTTTCACATCAACAGCTTCCATCTTCACTTCACTCACATCAACATCTTCCATCTTCACTTCCTTCACATCAACATCTTCCATCTTCATTTCCCTCACATAGCAGCTTCCATCTTCACTCCCCTCACACTAACATCTTCCATCTTCAATTCTCTCACACCAACATCTTCCATCTTTATTTCCCTCACGCCAACAGCTTCCATCTTCTCTTCCCTCACACTAACATCTTCCATCTTCACTTCCCTTACACCATCCTCCATCTTCACTTCCTTCACATCTTCACTTCCATTTTCACTTCCTTTACACCAACATCTTCTATCTTCATTTCCCTCACGTCAACAGCTCCCATCTTCACTTCCTTCTCATCAACATTTTCCATCTTCACTTCCCTCACATCAACATCTTCACTTCCCTCACATCAACATATTCACTTCTCTCCATCTGTCCATCTTACCTCTCATCCTTCTCGTCATCGTGGGCACTAGCCGCTGTCCAACTCAGTTTTCCTTGAGATTCATTTGCGTTTTTCAAGGTTCGACGAAAAGTACGCTGAAAATTACTTTAACCACCTCATAAATTAAATATATCAATGGATTCTAGCTGGTGTCCCAGCGTGTGCAGTTGGTGTGGAGTGGAGTACGAGTGCGCGTCGCCCACCATCTGGCAACGGATATGGAAGCCCATGTCCAGATTCTTCTCCGAGAAGCAGACGCCCTATGGCTCGGTCAACAGATCGAGCTCGAGCGAGAGCGGGGTCTTCGGCCGCGTCCTGACACCACCGGGCGTCAGGGAGAACGAGGCTTCGAAGAGAGAATTGCTGAGGCTACGTACAGTGAGCTCAACAGTGCCTAAAGTGTGTGAGCCCACCCGGCCTGAGCCCAGCCGGCCTGAGCCCATCCGGCCTGAACTGCCCAAGCCCATTCGGCTTGAACGGCCTCCTGGCCCTGAAAGGCCCGAGTTCAACCGGCCTAAGCCCACTTGGTCTGAACGGCCCGAGTTCACCCGGCCCGAGTTCACCCAGCCTGAGTCCAATTGGACTAAACGGTCCACTCGGCCTGAACGGCCTACTTGGCCTGAACGGCCAGAGCTAAACCGGCCTGAGCCTCACACTTGGTCTGAACGGCCCGACTTCTACCAGCCTGAGCCCATTAGGCCTGAACGGCCAGAGTTCACCCAGCCTAAGCCCACTTGGCCTGAACGGTCTGAGTTCGCCCGGCCAGAGCCCAATTGGCCTGAACGGCCCGAGCATACTCGGCCCCAACGGCCCGAGCATACTCGGCCTGAGTTCACTCGGTCTGAAAAGCCTAAGTCCATTTGGCTTGAACGGCCACAGTTCAAACGGTTTGAACCCACTTGGTCTGAACGGGAAAAGTTCATCCGGCCTCAGCCCTATTGGCCTGAACGGCCTGAACCCACTTACTCTGAACGGCCCGAGTTCAGCCGGCCGGAGCCCTATTGGCCAGAACGGCCCAAGCCCACTTGGCCTGATGAACGGCCCATGCCCATCTGGCCTGAATGGCCCAAGCCCTCACGGCCTGAACGGCATAGGCCCACTCGGCCTGAGTTCACCCGGCCTGAACAGCCCGAGCTCACCAAGCCTGAATGGCCCGAGCCCATCCCGCCCTGAACGGCCCGAGCCCACCCCGCCTGAACGGCCTGAGCCCACCCCGCCTGAACAGCCCAAGTTCATCCAGGCTTTACTGCCTGATCTCACCTGGGTTGAACAGCCCGAACCAACTCCGCCTGAACGGCCCGAGCACACCCGGGCTGAACATCCAAAGCTCACCCCGCCTGAAAGGCCCGAACCCATCCGGCCTAAACGGATTGAGCCCACCCAGGCTAAACGGCCGGAGCCCACCCAGGCTAAAAGGCCGGAGCCCACCCAGGCTAAAAGGCCGGAGCCCACCCAGGCTAAACGGCCGGAGCCCACCCAGGCTAAACGGCCGGAGCCCACCAAGGATAAACGGCCGGAGCCTACCCAGGCTAAACGACCGGAGCCCACCCAGGATAAACGGCCGGAGCTCAAACGGACTGAACGGCCTAAAGCCACCCATGCTAAACGGCATGAGCTCAAACGGACTGAACGGCCTAAAGCCACCCAAGCTAAACGGCATGAGCTCAAATGGGCTGACCGGCCTGAGCCCACCCAAGCTAAAAGGCATGAGCTCAAACGGGCTGAACGGCCTAAACCCACCCAAGCTAAACGGGCTGTGCTCCAACGGGCTGAAAGGCCTGAACGGACCGGACGCACTCAGCTGTATAAACTCTCCCCACCTCGCATCACAGTTCCACGTTATTCGGGAGGTTTGAAACAACTGTGCGAGTTGAGGGAATATTTCCCTCCTCCACACAGCACCGACAACATGGAACTGCCACCTTCCCAGGCACGTCAGGACCACCTCTCTCCTCCCCAGACACAACAGGAGTACCTCTCTTCTCCCAAGGCACAGCAGGAGTGCCTCTCCACTCACCAGGCACAGCAGAAGTACCTCTCCTCTTCCCAGGTACAGCAGAACCACCTTTCTCCTCCCCAGGCACAACAGGAGTACGTCTCCCCTCCCCAGGCACGGCAGGACTGCCTATCTCCTTCCTACTGGGCACAGCAGGAGTACCTCTCTCCTCCTCAGGGATGGAAAGATTACCTCTCCCCTCCCCAGGCACAGCAAGAGTATCTCTCCCCTCCCCAGGAACAGCAGGAGTACCAGCCACTTCCCAAGGCACAGCAGAGTGACGTCTTCCCAGTGCCTGACAGTTCCACTAGCAATCCTTCTTCCTCATACAACAAAGAATGTCAGCCCAGTTTCTTAAGACGCCAATTACCGTGCATGAACCCTCCCCAGCCTTGCGACCACAACAAACCCAGCAACAAGAAATATGTCTCAAGGCGCTGTGAGTCCGGGAGCGTTGCGGGTCCTGACCGGCTTGAGAATGATCTGAGCGATCTCCCGGTATATCTTGTTCCTCAGAAGTCGTTCACCGTTACCAGAGACCGTAATGCTTGCGTCACAGCTGATGGCATTTCCCTATTAATAAACACAACCTTGGTCGTGTGGTGCGACGCACCGAAACATGGCCAGCCTGGTAGCGTTAAACGAGAGAAAGTATGAGGTCGTCAGGAACCAGGGGCAACCGAGACAAAAGAGACTCCAGTCAGTGATTCTGACGAGAGACTCCCAAGCTTTAACACAGTCCCCGTCAACGACCCCGAGAAACGAATGGCGACATTTACTCCGTTTACGGGGGGACCTGGGAAGCGTCTGAAAGCAGGGAAGAGTGACAGGCCAGTGAGGAAGGCATCCAGTAAAACCAGAGTCGCCATCGGGATCAGTAAGTTCCCTTATCTCTATGAGAAAACGGAGACTTTTTATAGGTATATGAGGCCCACGGTGGTTGAGCCTGTATTGAAGTGTCCCAGTCCACGCCGGAGACTCTCCTTCAAGGAACTCGAAAGCATTTACTCCAGAAGGAGCGGTGAGAATCCAGTCTCCCAGCGCAGTGAGACCAGATCCACGAGACTAACCAGTATCTAGTCCACGAGAATTGTGAGACTCCAGTCCACGAGACTTGTGAGACTAGGGTCCACGAGACTTGTGAGACTCCAGTCCACGAGACTTGTGAGACTCCAGTCCACGAGACTTGTGAGACTCTACCTGATTACTCATCTCTCAATTCCCGTGAGCTAATACAGATCTGGGAACAGTTTTTCCACCCGGAATATTTCAGCCACCAGATGCCTTTTGACTGAAATACGACGTGTGATACGAGGTCTTGATTTCTCTGGTGTTTGGTGGGATTTATGATGTGTTTCTTGTATGTATTTACTATCATGAAAAACGTTTGTAAAGAAATCTTTATATTTCTCTTCGTTATTATTGTGAATATGTGAGATAAAGATTCAAATTCATCTTCTTTTTTCAGTATCAATAATTCCATATTCAGTCCTGCAGTGTCAGAAGACGTAAGAGCACCTTACCCTCGAGTAGTGACCCTTCAGCATAGGTTAAGCTTAAGGACACCAATAAGCAAAGGAGCTTAGCAACGTATTGTGCAAAGGAGGCAACCCAGACAGCAAGCATGGGAGAGAAAAAGGTGGCAACCCAGCTAGCAAGCATGGGAGAGATAAAGGTGGCAACCCAGCTAGCAAGCATGGGAGAGATAAAGGTGGCACCCCAGCTAGCAAGCATGGGAGAGATAAAGGTGGCAACCCAGCTAGCAAGCATGGGAGAGATAAAGGTGGCACCCCAGCTAGCAAGCATGGGAGAGATAAAGGTGGCACCCCAGCTAGCAAGCATGGGAGAGATAAAGGTGGCACCCCAGCTAGCAAGCATGGGAGAGAAAAAGGTGGCAACCCAGCTAGCAAGCATGGGAGAGATAAAGGTGGCACCCCAGCTAGCAAGCATGGGAGAGATAAAGGTGGCACCCCAGCTAGCAAGCATGGGAGAGGTAAAGGTGGCACCCCAGCTAGCAAGCATGGGAGAGATAAAGGTGGCAACCCAGCTAGCAAGCATGGGAGAGATAAAGGTGGCACCCCAGCTAGCAAGCATGGGAGAGATAAAGGTGGCACCCCAGCTAGCAAGCATGGGAGAGATAAAGGTGGCAACCCAGCTAGCAAGCATGGGAGAGATAAAGGTGGCAACCCAGCTTGCAAGCATGGGAGAGATAAAGGTGGCAACCCAGCTAGCAAGCATGGGAGAGATAAAGGTGGCAACCCAGCTAGCAAGCATGGGAGAGATAAAGGTGGCACCCCAGCTAGCAAGCATGGGAGAGATAAAGGTGGCACCCCAGCTAGCAAGCATGGGAGAGATAAAGGTGGCACCCCAGCTAGCAAGCATGGGAGAGATAAAGGTGGCAACCCAGCTAGCAAGCATGGGAGAGATAAAGGTGGCACCCCAGCTAGCAAGCATGGGAGAGATAAAGGACACTTAGCCACACAGCGCCTGAGTCGTGCAGTGCTGCCATCACACTAAACCACACAGCGACAAAGTCGTGCAGTGCTGCCAGCAACAACACCATCCCAAGCAACAACACCATCCCAAGCAACAACACCATCCCAAGCAACAACACCATCCCAAGCAACAACACTACCCCAGGCAACAACACCATCCCAAGCAACAACACTACCCCAGACAGCAACACTCTCTCTCTCTCTCTCTCTCCATCTCGACCTGTTTCTTCGCCACTTAAATCAATATTACCCAAGACATCAACCAAATATTCTATGAGGTCATCAACTGGAACTTTTGAGATGAAACATCAGAACAAACCAGTTTGAATCAAAATCAACATTGAGATTGCAGAATCAGTTAACAAGTTTAATGATACCCACGGTGGTTTTGAATTCCAAACTGGTTCGTTTTGATGTTTGATCTTTGTTATGTATATGTCATCATTTCATTCCTGGGGTTCCACATGTCCAATGAACCGAATATAACTGTCTCGATCCTGTATAGACATCTTTGTAACAGGAAATATATAATACATTCAGATTAAATCCATCAGATATCTCACAGGTTTATCTAAATCTCTGCACGTATCAACGCCTTGAAGTTTGGAAAGTTTTTCTTTTTTCACACATATTCGCCATTTCCCGCATTACCGAGGTAGCGTCAAGAACAGAGGACTGAGCCTTAGAGGGAATATTCTCGCTTGGCCCCATTATCTGTTCCTTCTTTTGGAAAATTAAAAACGAGAGGGGCGGGTTTCCAGCCACCCGCTCCTTCCCCTTTCAGTTGCCTTCTACGACACGTAGGGAATACGTGGGAAGTATTCTTTCTTTCCTATTCTCACTGAACATTATTTCATTTACTTTTTCATATCATTTTCTTTATATAATTTGTAAACTTGAGATTATCATATATAAAAGGACTTATACTTGTGTATTTCAATCGTTCAAACAGTATTCTGATATCATTTTCTTACTCTCCCATCATAGACAGGATCTCTACACAGCTTCTGTTCATCTTGTAATGCGGTGCCTAGAACTGTACTGTACAATCGCGGTGAAGTCTCACTAAAGATTGTACTGTACAATCGTGGTGATGTTTCACTAAAGATTGTACTGTACAATCGTGGTGAGGTCTCACTTTAGATTGTACTGTGCAATCGTGGTGAAGTCTCATTAGAGAGTGTTATGTACAATCGTGGTGATGTCTCACTAGAGACTGTGCAGTGAAATCGTGATGAAGTCTCACTAGAGATTGTACTGTACAATCGTGGTGATGTCTCACTAAAGATTGTACTGTATAATCGTGATGAAGTCTCACTAGAGATTGTACTGTATAATCGTGATGAAGTCTCACTATAGACTGCACTGTATAATCGTGGTGATGTCTCACTAAAGATTGTACTGTATAATCGTGGTGATGTCTCACTAGAGATTGTACTGTATAATCGTGGTGATGTCTCACTATAGACTGCACTGTATAATTGTGGTGATGTCTCACTAGAGATTGCTATAGATACGTCATAACAACTGCAACATAATAGCTTACGCTTCTGAAATACATCAATGTGTTACAGACGTCTATACATTGTTGCCTCGACTTTCTATAATATCACTGTTTACAATTCAACATATCTCTCAAAAACAGTTTTCTTAATATCACTGTACCTTTGTTTTCTCTACCAAGGGTCAAAACCTAATACGTTTATTTTCGGGAAGTGACCTTCCATGACAAACATATTACAAGGGAATATAAAACAAATATAGTTTTGTAATTAACTGATGGGTAATATCAGGAAAATTAAAAACAAAATCTGGTGTATAAATATATCCATATTCATTCCTAGACAAAGATCTGAATTTACTGCCAACGTCTTGTTATGTCCTGAATATGAATGACCAACACTCGAGGATGTGTCTCTGGCGCTAACCATACTTGTTTGTAACATAAGTATATCCCTGACTCGACCAAGGATGGAGGCAATCTCACAAGCAGGGTTAGGGTCCGCACAGGGTGAGATATTGCTCTATTGTATTATATGGGTCGATGATACTCTACGTTACTTTTCTGTTGATCAATCGCACCTTCAGTTAAGATTGAGGGCGGGAGGAGGCATCTTATTCAAGTATAGACCCGTAAACACTTTATAATTTGTTAGTATCACTCGTTATTTTCTCAATCTATATTCATACTTTGCCAAGATGTCTTTCTATATCGTCAGCAAATTTACATTTAAGGCTGGTGACACTCATGTCGAAGTCATGGATATATGTTATGGATGATACAGATTCCAAGACAGAGCCTTGGGGTACGCCACTCGTCGCCTGACGCCACTCTGGTTTATACCCATCTGTGCAAACCTTCTGTTTCCTGCCACCGCAGAACTTCCTCACTGGTGGCATATACGACTTCTGCAAAATGTTTTACTGAAGGTGAATATCATCTTGCTTTTAACATCATTGTCATCCGCTTCGAAAACCTTTGCTGATCATGACATACGCACTAGTGAGACAAGATCTGCCCTTTGAGGCATTGGTGAGTCCGTCTGCATGAACTTAGATCTGTAACTCCGACTTGATCTGTCATCCCCCTTTTCGCTACTTGCCATGTTCCCTGCTTCTACCTGCCCCATTCTGCCTTGTCACCGACCCGCCTCCTTCCCACCTGGCGTCAGTTGATCCATCCAGCCGCGTTCCCTTATTGTCTTGTTACCTGACATTTGCCCCTCCTGCATCGTTCCCGGTCGACGCTGCCAGCTGACTCGTCCTCTCCTGTACTACCACCGGCCCGTCTCCCGCCCCTCTACCTGTGAAGTGACCTTTATTCCCCGAGACCTGACCACAAGGTGGTCTGTTCTGCAGTGTTCCATACCCACTTCTGTCCAGTTCTGTTTATCCCACCATTGTTCCTTAAAATCCTGAATCCTTCTTTACTCCCTCCTGTATTCTAAGTCCTTACCTAGTTTGTATATATTGTTACGAACATGTGTGTGTGTGTGTGTGTGTGTGTGTGTGTGTGTGTGTGTGTGTGCGCCCACATGTTCGTGTATATATGTATGTGTGTGTGTGTCTTTGTACTTATGGTGTTAGTGATATTCTAGGGCAGGACGACCGAGGGGAGAGCAGGACCGTTAGGCATGCTGCGTTCCCACGCTTCTGGAGATTCCGGATGGCCGCGCGGCCAGTTAACCACAACACTTGGACCTTTCATCCGAGGCACCAGGTCAAGTTGGAAGGTCAGCCTACGGCCTCTTGTACAGCGTCGTCGCTGTCAGGACAAGTGGAGGTTGAGCTTTAGACAAGATGTGGGACGGACTTAGGATCCTTCAGCCAACCAGCAGTTTCACGGATAGCCCCTTTTCCAATCACCGCCGAACCTGTGGCCCTCCAGCCAAGTAGGAGTGGCACTTAGGAGCCACCCTCCTCCAATCACAACTGGACTGGACCTTAGGCCCATCGCCAATCAAGGGTGGCGCTATAGGGTAACAGGGCGGACGCAAGTCGCTCCCTACTTGTAATAAAACCTCTGACACCCACTGAGCCTCGATTCCTTCTCTAGCCCAGCGAGGTAAATGGTTTTCCCTGTCCCAAAGCCCGTAGCTAGAGTGAAGTGCGCGATATAGATTCTAAGGTGTTGAACTGCCTCTGTCATTAGTTTCGAGTGTCATAGAGTATTGTAACTTACCATGGAAGTGTCTAACAATAAGCGTATCTTGAATCATGTTATCGAAGATGAATTGTCATAAAGGAAAGAGATTTGGTTTGAAATCTTACCTGGAATGTTAAACTCATGTTCAGTGTTAACGTAAATAATCTATGCTTGATTCATGTGTTTATTTTGTACTCTTTAGTTCTTTCATTACAAGTAGTTTAAATGCTGGTATCTGATTCAATCCCATGACTTTGAGGTAGTGTTATTCTGTGTGTTATGTAACATAAAATTTGGCGTCCTTGCCAGGATAAGTTTAGAATTCGTAACGCAACAATTGGCGACCCTGCCAGGATAGGCTTGGAATTAGTAATATGAAAATTGGCGACCTTGCCCCAAGATATTTCTTGCCTTAGCGGAATCTCTTTCCTCGACTCGTTAATCATGCCGTTGACCAGCGACGCTGACGTTGACCATTTCTGTCGATCTGAGCCCTCTCCCGAGGACAATAAATCTTTGACAAGTTATGAGTTGAGGCTTGTTGCGGACAGGTTAAAAGTGAATTATGACCGGAATGCTTGTAAAGTACAGTTGGATACTTTATTAATAAATTATTTTGTTGGCGAGCAGATCGTAGATGCCGCGCCTAATGTTGAAATTAGTGTTGACAATGCCGTCCCATCATTGAGGTCGGCCGAAGCCTCGATCCCTCCCCGTATCCCTAGTGATGTTAATGTTGATCCAGAATACTGGCGAATCCAACTAGAGATAGCCAAGGTCCATGCACAAGTGCAAATGCAGAATGAACAGACTGAACAAGCCAGGCTCGCTTTCGAACGTGAAAAATTACGACAGAGCGCTTCGCCATCAGAATCAGTGTCGTCTCAGCTGAATAACTTAGATCTTGTACCAAAGTTCTGTGAAGATGACTGACTACATTTTTTCTTAAGTTTGAACAGACTGCCCATCACTGCCCTGGGACGGCTGTGATACGTCCCCACCTCGTTGGTAAGGCTGGGTCCGCGTACTCCTCGTTGAACGGTGACCAGTGTAATGATTATAAGGTTGTGAAACAGGCAGTGCTGAATGCTTATCATTTAAATCAGCAATCATACCGACTCAAATTTCGAGCTAAGAATAAGCGTCCTGATCAAAACTACTTAGATTACTTCCGTGAAAAGTTCAGGTTATGTGTGCAGTGGCTACGCTCCTAACAAGCTTATGATGCTGAGGCGATCACAAAACTATTTGTACTCGAGGAATGTAAGGACGGTGTACCCCAGTACTGCAGTACATAATCACTAAAGAAGCGAGAACTTTTGAGGAGGCTGGGAAACTAGCAGATGAGTACGTGCTAAATCTCAGACTTGACACGGAGAGACGCTCAAAGGGTTTTGACGGCAGAGGGAGGTCCAAAGGCCATGTAATCCCACCTGAATCTACCACCTTGCCGTTAACTCATAAAAGTCAGGGGAAATACCCCGAGAGATTTAAGGTTTGTTTTCACTGTCACAAGGTTGGGCACTAGGTGAAGGATTGCTGAGCTAGGGTGAAGGAATCCAGAGACTCTACCAAGCGTAGGCTGTTGAGTCTCTTCTCAACTTAGGGCCACTTAGTAAAGTAAGTGAGGCTATCCCTGCTCTTAGGAAAGTGAGGGGTTGCAAGAGTGTTGATCAATCTGTAGCTAAGGATCCGTTCCGTGGAACTACAATGCGTTCCTGTCTGAGGGCTATGTTAGTAGATGTGGGGTGCTACGAAAAGTCACCGTATTATGGGATTCTGGTGCGCTGCAGTCCCTGATGTTGGATGGCTTGGTGCCGGTAAGAGAATCTAAGCACCGAGTCTTGCTAGATGGGTTGTCGGGTCCTAAGGCCGTTCCACTAGCCGATGTGAGTATGGAAACAGAACTCTTCACGGACCTTGCCTAGGTGGGGGTTGTAGATCGGTTGCCTGTTGCAGGAGTGGACTTCGT
Organism: Panulirus ornatus; assembly: GCF_036320965.1. Classification (NCBI taxonomy): domain Eukaryota; kingdom Metazoa; phylum Arthropoda; class Malacostraca; order Decapoda; family Palinuridae; genus Panulirus; species Panulirus ornatus. Next base: position 6,883,216 of record NC_092257.1, read on the forward strand.
GTTAAGCAATGACCTAGCGGGAAGAAACATGGGTCCAGCACCAGTGGTGTCGGTGAGACCAGTGGAGTCCGCAGAGACCGAGCGACTTCAGGAAGAGGTACCAGGGATATTCCCCGTGTGCGCAGTTACCCGGTCCATGTCCGCTAAGAAAGCAGGTTGTAGGCCCCAGGAGACAGAGCTTGAGGCGGAAAGACTGCAATCACTCTCCGAGAGAGCCGAGTGAGGTGGAGCTCGCTGATACCTTCTTTGCTGGTTTAGACTCTGAGCCAGTATCGACGGATGAGGCTGATGATTTGTCTCGGCAGAATCTGAAGAGATTACAGAGGGCCGAACCAGAGTTTAAGAAATTGTTTGAGTCGGCTGAAGAATTGGCTAACGGTTATTACCTCCGGGATAGGTTTTTAATGAGGAAATGGTGTCCGGTGTCATGTAATGGGAAAGACGAGGAGTGGCAGGCAGTCCACCAGGTGGTAGTGCCGCGTCCCTACAGAAGGGAGATTGATGCTTGCATACGACTCAAGCTTCGCCGGTCACTTAGGGGCGAGGAAGACCCTGGTCCGAGTGTGGCGGAATGTATATTGGCCTGGGGTCCGCCGGGATGTCGGTCAGTACGTTAAGACGTGTCATACTTGTCAAGTGATGGGAAAGCCTAATCAGACGCTTAAGGCCGCTTCCTTGGTTGCTATTCCCCCATTTGAAGCTCCGTTTGACCGGGTCATAGTTGACATTGTGGGCCCATTGCCAAGAACCTCCTCTGGCAACTTTTACATTTTAAATATTATTGATATGGCCACGAGATATCCCAAAGCAATACCATTAAGAAGCATGAATGCCAAGACTGTTGTCCGGGAGCTTCTTCACAAAGTTTGGACTTCCCAAAGAGGTGCAATCTGATCGGGGATCCAATTTCATGTCCAGGACTTTTCAACAAACCCTGAGGGATCTGGGTATCGGTAAGATTACCTCCACTGCTTACCATCCTCAAAGTCAGGGAGCATTGGAACGCTACCATTCCACCCTGAAGTCCATGCTAAAGAGGTATTGTGCTGACAACACTAAGGACTGGGATAAGGGACTCCCATTTCTTCTCTTCGCCACAAAAGAAGTGCCTAATGAATCTCTAGGTTTCTCCTCCTTTGAGCTGATGTTTGCCCGCGGGGTCAGAGGGCCTCTTAAGTTACTGAAAGACGTGTGGCTGAACACGAGTGAGAGTGTCGGCCTGTTAGACTACGTTAGCGAGTTAAAAGAGAAACTCCAAAAGTGTTGGGAAGCCGCTCGGCAGAATCTAACAGAGACCCAAGCACGAATGAAGAAATGGCATGACAAACGGTCTCGTTTGAGAAGGTTTGAGGCGGGGGACGAGGTGTTGCTTCTACTACCCCAGCCAGGACAACCCTTGGGTGCCCGTTTTCAGGGCCCCTACACCATCATCCTGTGTGTAGGAGACTCAAATTACCTTGTCTCTATCCCTGACAGACGCAGAAGCCGAAGATTATGCCACGTCAATATGTTCAAGCCATATTTCAGTCGTGATCCTCCCCCTTTGAAACCGACTGTGCCAGTCTGCATCATCCAACGTCCAGCGGTTGCCGTGTGTGACGAGAACGATGACGTAACTGCAAGTGCCTTGGAGACCTGGGGACCGGATGGAGGCGCGGACAGGAAGTGTAAGGCGAAACTTTTGCATCTAACGGAGGAACAACGTGTGCAGATGTCCGCCCTGCTGTCAAAACACCCTGAGGTTTTCCGAAGCACACCTGGACAGACCTCGCTCACAAGGCATGATGTGGAGCCCACAACGAGCGGCCATCCTTCACACTGAGCTGAACTATATGCTGGAGCACGACCTGATTGAGCCATGTCAGTCAGAGTGGAGCTCCCCTGTTACTCTCGTATCCAAGCCCGATGGGGCCTATCGGTTCTGTATGGACTACCGCCGGGTTAATGAGGTGACAAGAACTGATAGCTGTCCCCTGCCGCGAGTGGAAGATTGCATCGATCGCGTCGGCGATGCTCGCTTCCTGTCAAAATTAGATCTCAGAAACAGGGTACTGGCAAATCAGATTAACGTTGAGAGCACGAGATATCAGCACCTTTGTAGTGCTAGGACGGACTTGTAAGTGTAAAGTGATGCCTTTTTGCAAGAAGAATGCCCCTGCCACATTTCAACGACTTATTGACATCCTCATCAGAGACCTGCCTGGTTGTGTCGTCTACCCGGACGATATTGTGATATACAGAGTTGGGACGAACATCTACAGAGGCTTGACAACGTTCTGACAGTCTTGAATGAGGCTAACCTGGTTCTCAATTGGGATGAATGCGAGTTTTTGAAGTCCAAGGTGCAAGATTTGGGCTATGTGATCGGTCAAGGTGAGCTTGCCCCACCGACTGCAAAAGTCCAGGCTTTATCCCAACACAACAGGACCAACACCAGCAACACACAAACAGAACAACAGGACCACCAACACACCAGCAATACAACAGGACCAACAGCACACCAGCAACACAACAGAACCAACACCACACCAGCAACACAACAGGACCAATAATACACCAGCAACACAACAGGACCAATACCACACCAGCAACACAACAGGACCAATAACACACCAGCAACACAACAGGACCAATAACACACCAGCAACACAACAGGACCAGCAACAAACCAGCAACACAACAGAACCAACACCACACCAGCAACACAACAGAACTAAAACCACACCAACAACACAACAGAACCAACACCACACCAACAACACAACAGAACTAACACCACATCAGCAACACAACAGAACCAACACCACACCAGTAACACAACAGAACCAACACCACACCAGCAACACAACAGAACCAACACCATACCAGCAACACAACAGAACCAACACCACACCAACAACACAACAGAACTAACACCACATCAGCAACACAACAGAACCAACACCACACCAGCAACACAACAGAACTAACACCACATCAGGAACACAACAGAACCAACACCACACCAGCAACACAACAGAACTAACACCACACCAACAACACAACAGAACCAACACCACACCAACAACACAACAGAACTAACACCACACCAGCAACACAACAGGACCAACACCACACCAACAACACAACAGAACCAACACCACACCAACAACACAACAGAACTAACACCACACCAGCAACACAACAGGACCAACACCACACCAGTAACACAACAGAACCAACACCACACCAACAACACAACAGAACCAACACCACACCAACAACACAACAGAACTAACACCACACCAGCAACACAACAGGACCAACACCACACCAGCAACACAACAGAACTAACACCACACCAACAACACAACAGAACCAACACCACACCAATAACACAACAGAACTAACACCACATCAGCAACACAACAGAACCAACACCACACCAGTAACACAACAGAACCAACACCACACCAGCAACACAACAGAACCAACACCATACCAGCAACACAACAGAACCAACACCACACCAACAACACAACAGAACTAACACCACACCAGCAACACAACAGAACCAACACCACACCAGCAACCCAACAGAACTAACACCTCACCAGCAACACATCAGGACCAACACCACACCAGCAACACATCAGAAGTAACACCTTACCAGCAACACAACAGGACCAATAACAAACCAGTAACACAATAGGACCAACACCACACCAGCAACGCAACAGAACTAACAACACACCAGCAACACAGGGGCAACACCTACTGGGTAAGGCCATCAGCCATAAAACTGATTTGCCGCCATCATTATGCAAATGAGGTTGAGGAAGAGGTTAGGAAGTTGGTTATGGAGGTTGAGAGGCAGTGCATGCGGGAGATACAGTAACGCCTGCACTCTCCCGCCTGGTAAGACCGCCAACTCTTGCCTCCTCACACCACTGCTTACACCCTCCCTCAACCTGACCCTTACCCTCCTCCCCATAACCCACAAAATACCCCCATCATTTCCCCTCTTCTACCCTAATCTCTCACCAGCTCTCACAGATGGCCAGGAACTCCCACCGTCCTTCCCCAATCCATCAAAAGTGGCTAGACGACCACAACTCTATCCCTCTACCCTCTACCAGATACCCTACTATCCCTCCCTAGTCTCTCACAGATGGGTGGGCATCTTCGTCGTTCTTCCTCAACCTCTCACAGAGGACCAAGTGCCCCTGTCATCCCTCCGCAACTTCCCAGAAATGACCACGTACTCCCTAACCTCCCACAGATCAGCGGATCGTCTCACCGTCCCTCCACAGCCCCTCACAATGAGTAGGTACTCTCACCTTCCCTCCCTCACCCCTCACAGACAGCCAGGTACTCTCCTAACCCCACCACCCCATCAGCCATTAATAACCTCACGCAGACTGTCAACATGAATTTCAGAATAAATGATTCTTTAGTCATATATTCAATAAATGATAATCCAGAACACAGTTTAATGTCGTATACTTATATATTCGTGCAGACTTCAGTAAAGTACTTAGCAAGTCCAATCTCACGGCACAGGAGAGCGAATAGTGCTCATAGATAGCGGCCTGGCTCTCAGACGGAGAGCAATGAGCGATATGGAATCGAAAAGCATCCGACTGGCTTCGCGTGACGAGCGGGTTGCCACAAGGCTCAGTCCTGCGACCCATGATTTCCACCACCTACATCAACGACCTCTGGAGGCAAGGACTCGCCCGTAGGATTTCGAAATTTTCCGTCGACAAGAAATCGGGATACATTTCCCAGTGAAATTTGACTGCCTGAAGATTCAAAGGGACCTATACCAACTGATGAAGTGGTCTGAGATATGGCAAATGTTTTCTCAATGTCGGCAAATGCAAACTGACGCAATTTGGCGCCAAAAATGCTCGGAGAACCGTTACTAGAAGTGGAAGTGGAGCGCCTCTCAGTAGTGACCTAAAGTACAGAAAAACAATATCTGGCTGCATACTGTAAAGCCAACAGGTTGCTAGGAGTTATAGCTAGAAATACACACTATAAAACAAAGGATACAGTAGTCACCCTATATAACAGCGCTCTGGTCAAACCCCTCTTCGAATACGCCGAAATCAGAGAAGAGCAACGAAACTAAATCCCGTCGTTCAGATGTGTCAAAAACAGTAAGAAAAAGTATGCACTCCAACGAGATCTAATAAAAGTTTTCGAAACATTTCGACTGCGAAACATAAGATAATATCTTCACTTTAGAGAGGTTCAACAAATAGAAATGGTAGGAAATGTAATAGCAACGCGGTCTAAACATTGTACTGTGAGATCATTGGTCTAATCTACCTACAGTAGCAGTAAATGTGAAGATCATGAGTATCTTCAAATCAAGAGTAGACAAATACTTTACTGCTCTCTTAGTCAATGATCCAGCTTCAAGAATCGGTATTTAAAGCCCCGTCTCTCTTTTTCGAAGTCCATCTTCAATGCACTCGTTTGTTAAACTGATACAGAACGTTTTAGTTTTCCTGTCCACACTTTCTTGTACAAATTCCCCAGCTGTGTATCCCCATACACTACAGAGTGTTCTACTACTATCTTTTTTCCAGTCGATAGTTGAGACGGAGGGAGAGGTGGATGGGGAGGAGCCTTCTACTTTAATTACCAGTTTCTGGCACAATTTACTGAATATAGTAGATAGAATCGTTGTGGACTATTAGATCTGTATTTTGCTCTTCCCATGTGCTCCCATGTCACGTATCCTCCAGCGTTGGCTGGTACTTTCAATTTCCCTGTTTAGTCTCAGAGATGGCCATGTCGTTAAACTGTCCCTCCTCAACCCCTTACAGACGGCTAAGTACTCTTATCGACCCTTGCAAAATATTCATCAGTTGTCATAGATAGCCAAGTACCCCTTAACCTCTCACAGGATGGCCAGGTATTCCCACCCTCTCTATTCAACTCTTACAGATGGCTAATAGCCCCCACCCCCACCACCCCTCTCCAACCTCTCACAGACTGCCAGGTACCCCATTAGATCTCCCCAACCTCACACAAACGTCCAGGTACCCTGCAAGTTCACCCTAACCTCTCACTAGCTGTTACAGATGGCCAGACACCCCCACTGGTGTGAGGTGAGGATAAAGGAGCGAGGCGACAGACGAAGGGAAACTTGTGGAACGGAACGAGAGTTGAAATAGGAAACGAGGTACATGAGAGAGACGGAAGGTGGTGGGGATCCCGTGGCAGTGGAGGGCCTCTGATGGGACCTGGTTACACCAGCACCCAGGGAGAAGAGGGGCGCCCCCTGGTGCTTCCTCGCAACCCCGCGCCAGACAGGACACACTAGCACATACCCTTCAGGAAAATAAGCACACTTACCCTCCAGAAGTGTACACAAATTTACCCTCCAGCAGGGTAAACACACTTACTTTCTAGGGGTGTAAATGCACTCACCATCGAAGAAAATAAACGCATCCAAAAGAGGGATAAACACACGCCGAGAAAATGGTCAATTATCATAAGTACTTTTTGTCACAAATGTGCCACAAACATGAACAGTGGACCAGTACAAACGTCCCAGAAACATGACAGTGAACCAGTACAAACATACCAGAGACATGACAGTGGACCAGTACAAACATCCCAGAGATATGAACAGTGGACCAGTACAAACGTTCCAGAGGCACGACAGTGGACCAATATAAACGTCCCAGAGATAAGAACAGTGGACCAGTACAAAAGTTCCAGACGCACGACAGTGGACCAGTATAAACGTCCCAGAGATATGAACAGTGAACCAGTACAAACATTCCAGAGACATGACAGTGGACCAGTATAAACGTCCCAGAAATATGAACAGTGGACCAGTACAAACGTTCCAGAGACATAACAGTGGACCAGTACAAACGTCCCAGAGATATAAACAGTGGACCAGTACAAACGTCCCAGAGATATAAACAGTGGACCAGTACAAACGTCTCAGAGATATGCACAATGGACCAGTACAAACGTTCCAGGGATATGAACAGTGGACCAGTACAAACGTCTCAGAGATATGAACAATGGACCAGTACAAACGTTCCAGAAATATGAATAGTGGACCAGTACAAACGTCCCAGAGATATGAACAGTGGACCAGTACAAACGTCCTAGAGATATGAACAGTGGACCAGTACAAACGTCCAAGAGATATGAACAGTGGACCAGTACAAACGTCCAAGAGATATGAACAGTGGACCAGCACAAACGTTCAAGAGATAAAGTGGTGAACTATCAGTGAACCTGATTACAATGGCCATAGCTCTCACTCACGACTCAGTTATTCTGTCATGATCATTTCAAGTAGACTCGTCTAGACTTCATGACTGTAATATGATGAGGGCGCCGGGTTGTAAATTACATCCCCGTCTCCCAGCTGTCGTAAACTAACGTCTGCTGATATAACTGTGCCTCACATGTCGTAACTTGGCCGGGGCTGTAGTCAGTAAGGGAGAGTTAGGTTTTAATAGTGAGTCTGCCCCGTAGGGGTCACCTCTCTCTCTCTCTCTCTCTCTCTCTCTCTCTCTCTCTCTCTCTCTCTCTCTCTCTCTCTCTCTCTCTCTCTCTCTCTCTCTCTCTCTCTCTCTCTCTCTCTCTCTCTCTCTCTTCACTTAAGCCCCTGATGCAAACGACTATACGACCTTCCTTAAACCACGACCTATACGTGTGATGGCAGTCAGACCTTTGACCTGACCCCTAAGAATCATATCAAAGATCAACCCGACACACACACAGACACACATACATACACACACACACACACACACACACACACACACACACACACACACACACACATATATATATGTATATATATATATATATATATATATATATATATATATATATATATATATATATATATATATATATATATATATATATATATATATATGTATGTGTATATATATATATATATATATATATATATATATATATATATATATATATATATATATATATATATATAGATTATCCCTGGGGATAGGGGAGAGAGAATACTTCCCACGTAGTCCCTGCGTGTCGTAGAAGGCGACTAAAAGGGAAGCGAGCGGGGGGCTGGAAATCCTCCTCTCTCGTTTTCTTTTTTTTTTTTTTTCTTTTTTAATTTTCCAAAAGAAGGAACAGAGAAGGGGGCCAGGTGAGGATATTCCCTCAAAGGCCCAGTCCTCTGTTCTTAACGCTACCTCGCTAACGCGGGAAATGGCGAATAGTTTGAAAAAAAAAGAAAAAAAAAATATATATATATATATATATATATATATATATATATATATATATATATATACATATATATATATATATATATATATATATATATATATATATATTCTATCCCTGGGGATAGGGGATTAAGAATACTTCCCACGTATTCCCTGCGTGTCGTAAAAGGCGACTAAAAGGGGAGGGAGCGGGGGGCTGGAAATCCTCCCCTCTCGTTTTTTTTTTTTCTTTTTTTTTTAATTTTCCAAAAGAAGGAACAGAGGGGGCCAGGTGAGGATATTCCAAAAAAGGCCCAGTCCTCTGTTCTTAACGCTACCTCGCTAACGCGGGAAATGGCGAATAGTTTGGAAGAAAAAAAAGATATATATATATATATATTTTATTTTTGCTTTGTCGCTGTCTCCCGCGTTTGCAAGGTAGCGCAAGGAAACAGACGAAAGAAATGGGCCAACGAACCCACATACACAATGCATATACATACACGTATACACACGCAAATAAACATACCTATACATCTCACTGTACACATATATATACACACACAGACACATACATATATACCCATACACACAATTCACACTGTCTGCCTTTATTCATTCCCATCGCCACCTCGCCACACATGAAATACCATCCCCCTCCCCCCTCATGTGTGCGAGGTAGCACTAGGAAAAGACAACAAAGACCCCATTCGTTCACACTCAGTCTCTAGCTTTCATGCAATAATGCCCGAAACCACAGCTCCCTTTCCACATCCAGGCCCCACACAACTTTCCATAGTTACCACAGACGCTTCACATGCCTTGATTCAATCCACTGACAGCACGTCAACCCCGTTATACCACATAGATCCAATTCACTCTATTCCTTGCCCTCCTTTCACCCTCCTGCATGTTCAGGACCCGACCACTCAAAATCTTTTTCACTCCATCTTTCCACCTCCAATTTGGTCTCCCACTTCTCCTCGTTCCTTCCACCTCCGACATATATATCATCTTGGTCAATCTTTCCTCACTCATTCTCTCCATGTGCCCAAACCATTTCAAAACACCCTCTTCTGCTCTCTCAACCACGCTCTTTTTATTTCCACACATCTCTCTTACCCTTACATTACTTACTCGATCAAACCACCTCACACCACACATTGTCCTCAAACATCTCATTTCCAGCACATCCACCCTCCTGCGCACAACTCTATCCATAGCCCACGCCTCGCAACCATACAACATTGTTAGAACCAATATTCCTTCAAACATACACATTTTTGCTTTCCGAGATAATGTTCTCGACTTACACACATTCTTCAAGGCTCCCAGGATTTTCGCCACCTCCCCCACCCTATGATTAACTTCCGCTTCCATGGTTCCATCCGCTGCCAGATCCACTCCCAGATATCTAAAACACTTTACTTCCTCCAGTTTTTCTCCATTCAAACTTACCTTCCAATTGACTTGACCCTCAACCATACTGTACCTAATAACTTTGCTCTTATTCACATTTACTCTTAACTTTCTTCTTTCACACACTTTACCAAACTCAGTCACCAGCTTCTGCAGTTTCTCACATGAATCAGCCAGCAGCGCTGTTTCATCAGCGAACAACAACTGACTCACTTCCCAAGCTCTCTCATCCACAACAGACTTCATACTTGCCCCTCTTTCCAAAACTCTTGCATTCACCTCCCTAACAACCCCATCAATAAACAAATTAAACAACCATGGAGATATCACACACCCCTGCCGCAAACATACATTCACTGAGAACCAATAACTTTCCTCTTCCTACACGTACACATGCCTTACATCCTCGATAAAAACTTTTCACTACTTCTAACAACTTGCCTCCCACACCATATGTTCTTAATACCTTCCACAGAACATCTCTATCAACTCTATCATATGTCTTCTCCAGATCCATAAATGCTAAATACAAATCCATTTGCTTTTCTAAGTATTTCTCACATACATTCTTCAAAGCAAGCACCTGATCCACGTATCCTCTACCACTTCTGAAACCACACTGCTCTTCCCCTATCTGATGCTCTGTACATGCCTTCACCCTCTCAATCAATACCCTCCCATAGAATCTACCAGGAACACTCAACAAACTTATACCTTATATATATATATATATATATATATATATATATATATATATATATATATATATATATATATATATATATATATATATATATATATATATATATATATATATATATATATATATATATATATATATATATATCCCTGGGGATAGGGGATAAAGAATACTTCCCACGTATTCCCTGCGTGTCGTAGAAGGCGACTAAAAGGGGAGGGAGCGAGTGGCTGGAAATCCTCCCCTTTCTTGTTTTTTTCTTTAATTTTCCAAAAGAAGGAACAGAGAAGGGGGTCAGGTGAGGATATTCCCTCTAAGGCCCAGTTCTCTGTTCTTAACGCTACCTCGCTAACGCGGGAAATGGCAAATAGTATGAAAAAAAAAGAAAAAAGAAATATATATATATATATATATATATATATATATATATATATATATATATATATATATATATATATATCCCTGGGGATAGGGGAGAAAGAATACTTCCCACGTATTCCCTGCGTGTCGTAGAAAGCGACTAAAAGGGAAGGGAGCGGGGGGCTGGAAATCCTCCCCTCTCGTTTTTTTTTTTTTTTTTTTTTTTTTTTTTCCAAAAGAAGGAACAGAGAAGGGGGCCAGGTGAGGATATTCCCTCAAAGGCCCAGTCCTCTGTTCTTCGCGCTACCTCGCTAATGCGGGAAATGGCGAATAGTATGAAAAAAAAAAAAATATATATATACATATATATATATATATATATATATATATATATATATATATATATATATATATATATTTTCTTTAATTTTCCAAAAGAAGGAACAGAGAAGGGGGTCAGGTGAGGATATTCCCTCTAAGGCCCAGTTCTCTGTTCTTAACGCTACCTCGCTAACGCGGGAAATGGCAAATAGTATGAAAAAAAAAGAAAAAAGAAATATATATATATATATATATATATATATATATATATATATATATATATATATATATATCCCTGGGGATAGGGGAGAAAGAATACTTCCCACGTATTCCCTGCGTGTCGTAGAAAGCGACTAAAAGGGAAGGGAGCGGGGGGCTGGAAAAAATCCCCTCTCTTTTTTTTTTTTTTTTTTTTTTTTTTCCAAAAGAAGGAACAGAGAAGGGGGCCAGGTGAGGATATTCCCTCAAAGGCCCAGTCCTCTGTTCTTAGCGCTACCTCGCTAATGCGGGAAATGGCGAATAGTATGAAAAAAAAATATATATATATATATATATATATATATATATATATATATATATATATATATATATATATATATATATATATATATATATATATATATACATATATATATATATATATATATATATATATATATATATATATATATATATATATATATATATATATATATACACCTGGTTTAAAAAGAGATATATACCTAAGCATACGTATGTAAGTAGGAGAGATGGACAGAGAGCGTTATTGGATTACGTGTTAATTGATAGGCGCGCGAAAGAGAGACTTTAGGATGTTAATGTGCTGAGAGGTGCAACTGGAGGGATGTCTGATCATCATCTTGTGGAGGCGAAGGTGAAGATTTGTAGAGGTTTTCAGAAAAGAAGAGAGAATGTTGGGGTGAAGAGAGTGGTGAGAGTAAGTGAGCTTGGGAAGGAGACGTGTGTGATGAAGTACCAGGAAAGACTGAGTACAGAATGGAAAAAGATAAGAACAAAGGAGGTAAGGGGAGTGGAGGAGGAATGGGATGTATTTAGGGAAGCAGGCTTGCGCAAAAGATGCTTGTGGCATGAGAAGCGTGGGAGGTGGGCAGATTAGAAAGGGTAGTGAGTGGTGGGATGAAGAAGTAAGAGTATTAGTGAAACAGAAGAGAGAGGCATTTCAACGATTTTTGCAGGGAGATAATGCAAATGACTGTGAGATGTATAAAAGAAAAAGGCAGGAGGTCAAGAGATAGGTGCAAGAGGAGAAAAAGAGGGCAAATGAGAGTTGGGGTGAGAGAGTATCATTAAATTTTAGGGAGAATAAAAAGATGTTTTGGAAAGAGGTAAATAAAGTGCGTAAGACAAGGGAACAAATGGGAACTTCAGTGAAGGGGGCTAATGGGGATGTGATAACGAGTAGTGGTGATGTGAGAAGGAGATGGAGTGGGTATTTTGAAGGTTTGTTGAATGTGTTTGATGATAGAGTGGCAGATATAGGGTGTTTTGGTCGAGGTGGTGGGCAAAGTGAGAGGGTTAGGGAGAATGATTTGATAAACAGAGAAGAGGTAATAAAAGCTTTGCGGAAGATGAAAGATGGCAAGGCAGCGGGTTTCGATGGTATTGCAGTAGAATTTATTAAAAAAAAGGGCGTGACTGTATTGTTGACTGGTTGGTAAGGTTATTCGATGCATGTATGACTCATGGTGAGGTGCCTGAGGACTAGCGGAATGTTTGCATAGTGCCATTGTACAAAGGCAAAGGGGATAAGAGTGAGTGCTCCAATTACAGAGGTATAAGTTTGTTGAGTATTCCTGGTAAATTATATGGGAGGGTATTGATTGAGAGGGTGAAGGCGTACACAGCATCAGATTGGGGAAGAGCAGTGTGGTTTCAGAAGTGGTAGAGGATGTGTGGATCAGGTGTTTGCTTTGAAGAATGTATGAGAGAAATACTAAGAAAAGCAAATGGATTTGTATGTAGCATTTATGGATCTGGAGAAGGCATATGATACAGTTGATAGAGATGCTCTGTGGAAGGTATTAAAACTATATGGTGTGGGAGGTAAGTTGTTAGAAGCAGTGAAAAGTTTTTATCGAGGATGTAAGGTATGTGCACGTGTAGGAAGAGAGGAAAGTGATTGGTTCTCAGTGAATGCTGGTTTGCGGCAGGGGTGTGTGATGTCTCGATGGTTGTTTCATTTGTTTATGGATGGGGTTGTTAGGGAGGTGAATGCAAAAGTTTTGGAAAGAGGGGCAAGTATGCAGTCTGTTGTGGATGAGAGAGCTTGGGAAGTGAGTCAGTTGTTGTTCGCTGATGATACAGCGCTGGTGGCTGATTCGGGTGAGAAACTGCAGAATCTGGTGACTGAGTTTGGTAAAGTGTATGACAGAAGAAAGCTGAGAGTAAATGTGAATAAGAGTAAGGTTATTATGTACGGTAGGGTTGAGGCACAAGTCAATTGGGAGGTAAGTTTAAATGGAGAAAAACTGGAGTAAGTAAAGTGGTTTAGATATCTGGGAGTGGATCTGGCAGCGGATGGAACCATTGAAGCGGAAGTTAATCATAGGGTGGGGGAGGGGGCGTAGAAAAATGTGTGGAAGTCGAGAACGTTCTCTTGGAAAGCAAAAATGGGTATGTTTCAAGGAACAGTGGTTCCAGCAATGTTGTATGGTTGCGAGGCTTGGGCTATAGATAGATTGTGCGGAGGTGGATGGATGTGCTGGAAATGAGATGTTTGAGGACAATATGTGGTGTGAGGTGGTTTGACCGAATAAGTAATATTAGGTAAGAGAGATGTGTGGTAGTAAAAAGAGTGTGGTTGAGAGAGCAGAAGAGGGTGTTTTGAAATGGTTTGGTCACATGGAGAGAATGAGTGAGGAAAGATTGACAAAGGGGATATATGTGTCAGAGGTGGAGGGAACGAGGAGTGGGAGACCAAATTGGAGGTGGAAAGATGGAGTGAAAAAGATTTTGAGTGATCGTGGCCTGAACATGCAGGAGGGTGAAAGGCGGGCAAGGAATAGACTGAACTGGAACGATGTGGTATGCCGAGGTCGACGTGCTGTCAATGGATTGAACCAGGGCATGTGAAGCATCTGGGGTAAACCATGGAAAGGTTTGTAGGGCCTGGATGTGGAAAGGGAGCTGCGGTTTCGGTGCATTATACATGACAGCTAGAGACTGAGTGTGAAGGAATGTGGCCTTTATTGTCTTTTCCTAGTGCTACCTCGCGCACATGCGGGGGGAGGAGTTTTTCGTTTCATGTGTGGCGAGGTGGAGACGGGAATGAATAAGGGGAGACAGTATGAATTATGTACATGTGTATATATGTATATGTCTGTGTGTATATATATATGTATACGTTGAGACGTATATGTATGTATATGTGCGTGTGTGGACGTGTGTGTATATACAGGTGTATGTGGGCGGGTTGAGCCATTCTTTCGTCTGTTGCCTTGCGTAACCTCGCTAACGCGGGAGACAGCGACAAAGGATGATAAAATGAAATCAAATATAAATATAAATATATATATATATATATATATATATATATATATATATATATATATATATATATATATATATATATATATATATATATATATATACATATCCCTGGGGATAGAGGAGAAAGAATACTTCCCACGTATTCCCTGCGTGTCGTAGAAGGCGACTAAAAGGGAAGGGAGCGGGGGGCTGGAAATCCTCCCCTCTCGTTTTCTTTTAATTTTCCAAAAGAAGAAACAGAGAACGAGGCCAGGTGAGGATATTCCCTCAGAGGCCCAGTCCTCTGTTCTTAACGCTACCTTGCTAACGCGGGAAATGGCGAATAGTTTGAAAGAAAAGAAATATATATATATATATATATATATATATATATATATATATATATATATATATATATATATATATATATATATATATATATATATATATATATATATATTTATATATATATATTCATATATATATTTATATATATATATATATATATATATATATATATATATATATATATATATATATTTTTTTTTTGCTTTGTCGCTGTCTCCCGCGTTTCCGAGGTAGCGCAAGGAAACAGACGAAAGAAATGGTCCAACCCACCCCCATACACATGCCTTGATTCAATCCACTGACAGCACGTCAACCCCGGTATACCACATCGCTCCAATTCACTCTATTCTTTGCCCTCCTTTCACCCTCCTGCATGTTCAGGCCCCGATCACAAAAAATCTGTTTCACTCCATCTTTCCACCTCCAATTTGGTCTCCCTCTTCTCCTCGTTCCCTCCACCTCCAACACATATATCCTCTTGGTCAATCTTTCCTCACTCATTCTCTCCATGTGACTAAACCATTTCAAAACACCCTCTTCTGCTCTCTCAACCACGCTCTTTTCATTTCCACACATCTCTCTTACCCTTACGTTACTTACTCGATCAAACCACCTCACACCACACATTGTCCTCAAACATCTCATTTCCAGCACATCCATCCTCCTGCGCACAGCTCTATCCATAGTCCACGCCTCGCAACCATACAACATTGTTGGAACCACTATTCCTTCAAACATACCCATTTTTGCTTTCCGATATAATGTTCTCGACTTCCATACATTCTTCAAGGCTCCCAGAATTTTCGCCCCCTCCCCCACCCTATGATCCACTTCCGCTTCCATGGTTCCATCCGCTGCCAGATCCACTTCCAGATATCTAAAACACTTCACTTCCTCCAGTTTTTCTCCATTCAAACTCACCTCCCAATTGAATTGACCCTCAACCCTACTGTACCTAATAACCTTGCTCTTATTCACATTTACTCTTAACTTTCTTCTTTCACACACTTTACCAAACTCAGTCACCAGCTTCTGCAGTTTCTCACATGAATCAGCCACCAGCGCTATATCATCAGCGAACAACAACTGACTCACTTCCCAAGCTCTCTCATCCTCAACAGACTTCATATATATATATATATATATATATATATATATATATATATATATATATATATATATATATATATATATATATATATATATATATATATATATATATATATATATATATATATATATATATATATATATATATATATATATATATATATATATATATATATATATATATATATATATATATATATATATATATATATTTATTTAATGGAAAAAGGTGAGAACAATGGAAGTAAGGGGAGTGGGGGAGGAATGGGATGTATTTAGGGAATCAGTGATGGATTGTGCAAAAGATGCTTGTGGCCTGAGAAGAGTGGGAGGTGGGTTGATTAGAAAGGGTAGTGAGTGGTGGGATGAAGAAGTAAGAGTATTAGTGAAAGAGAAGAGAGAGGCATTTGGACGATTTTTGCAGGGAAAAATGCAATTGAGTGCGAGATGTATAAAAGAAAGAGACAGGAGGTCAAGAGAAAGGTGCAAGAGGTGAAAAAGAGGGCAAATGAGAGTTGGGGTGAGAGAGTATCATTAAATTTTAGGGAGAATAAAAAGATGTTCTGGAAGGAGGTAAATAAAGTGCGTAAGACAAGGGAGCAAATGGGAACTTCAGTGAAGGGCGCAAATAGGGAGGTGATAACAAGTAGTGGTGATGTGAGAAGGAGATGGAGTGAGTATTTTGAAGGTTTGTTAAATATGTTTGATGATAGAGTGGCAGATATAGGGTGTTTTGGTCGAGGTGGTGTGCAAAGTGAGAGGGTTAGGGAAAATGAATTTGGTAAACAGAGAAGAGGTAGTAAAAGCTTTGCGGAAGATGAAAGCCGGCAAGGCAGCAGGTTTGGATGGTATTGCAGTGGAATTTATTAAAAAAGGGGGTGACTGTATTGTTGACTGGTTGGTAAGGTTATCTAATGTATGTATGACTCATGGTGAGGTGCCTGAGGATTGGCGGAATGCGTGCATAGTGCCATTGTACAAAGGCAAAGGAGATAAGAGTGAGTGCTCAAATTACAGAGGTATAAGTTTGTTGAGTATTCCTGGTAGATTATATGTGAGGGTATTGATTGAGAGGGTGAAGGCATGTACAGAGCATTAGATTGGGGAAGAGCAGTGTGGTTTCAGAAGTGGTAGAGGATGCGTGGATCAGGTGTTTGCTTTGAAGAATGTATGTGAGAAATACTTAGAAAAGCAAATGGATTTGTATGTAGCATTTATGGATCTGGAGAAGGCATATGATAAGCGTTGATAGAGATGTTCTGTGGAAGGTATTAAGAATATATGGTGTGGGAGGCAAGTTGTTAGAAGCAGTGAAAAGTTTTTATCGAGGATGTAAGGCATGTGTACGTGTAGGAAGAGAGGAAAGTGATTGGTTCTCAGTGAATGTATGTTTGCGGCAGGGGTGTGTGATGTCTCCATGGTTGTTTAATTTGTTTATGGATGGGGTTGTTAGGGAGGTGAATGCAAGAGTTTTGGAAAGAGGGGCAAGTATGAAGTCTGTTGTGGATGAGAGAGCTTGGGAAGTGAGTCAGTTGTTGTTCGCTGATGATACAGCGCTGGTGGCTGATTCATGTGAGAAACTGCAGAAGCTGGTGACTGAGTTTGGTAAAGTGTGTGAAAGAAGAAAGTTAAGAGTAAATGTGAATAAGAGCAAGGTTATTAGGTACAGTAGGGTTGAGGGTCAAGTCAATTGGGAGGTAAGTTTGAATGGAGAAAAACTGGAGGAAGTAAAGTGTTTTAGATGACTGGGAGTGGATCTGGCAGCGGATGGAACCATGGAAGCGGAAGTGGATCATAGGGTGGGGGAGGGGGCGAAAATCCTGGGAGCCTTGAAGAATGTGTGGAAGTCGAGAACATTATCTCGGAAAGCAAAAATGGGTATGTTTAAAGGAATAGTGGTTCCAACAATGCTGTATGGTTGCGAGGCGTGGGCTATGGATAGAGTTGTGCGCAGGAGGATGGATGTGCTGGAAATGAGATGTTTGAGGACAATGTGTGGTGTGAGGTGGTTTGATCGAGTAAGTAACGTAAGGGTAAGAGAGATGTGTGGAAATAAAAAGAGCGTGGTTGAGAGAGCAGAAGAGGGTGTTTTGAAATGGTTTGGGCACATGGAGAGAATGAGTGAGGAAAGATTGACTAAGAGGATATATGTGTCGGAGGTGGAGGGAACGAGGAGAAGAGGGAGACCAAATTGGAGGTGGAAAGATGGAGTGAAAAAGATTTTGTGTGATCGGGGCCTGAACACGCAGGAGGGTGAAAGGAGGGCAAGGAATAGAGTGAATTGGATCGATGTGGTATACCGGGGTTGACGTGCTGTCAGTGGATTGAATCAAGGCATGTGAAGCGTCTGGGGTAAACCATGGAAAGCTGTGTAGGTATGTATATTTGCGTGTGTGGACGTATGTATATACATGTGTATGGGGGTTGGTTGGGCCATTTCTTTCGTCTGTTTCCTTGTGCTACCTCGCAAACGCGGGAGACAGCGACAAAGCAAAAAAAAAAAAAAAAAAATATATATATATATATATATATATATGTATATATATATATATATATATATATATATATATATATATATATATATATATATATATATATGTGTGTGTGTGTGTGTGTGTGTGTGTGTGAGAAACTGCAGAAGCTGGTGACTGAGTTTGGTAAAGTGTGTGAAAGAAGAAAGTTAAGAGTAAATGTGAATAAGAGCAAGGTTATTAGGTACAGTAGGGTTGAGGGTCAAGTCAATTGGGAGGTAAGTTTGAATGGAGAAAAACTGGGGGAAGTAAAGTGTTTTAGATATCTGGGAGTGGATCTGGCAGCGGATGGAACCATGGAAGCGGAAGTGAATCATAGGATGGGGGAGGGGGCGAAAATCCTGGGAGCCTAGAAGAATGTTTGGAAGTCGAGAACATTATCTCGGAAAGCAAAAATGGGTAAGTTTGAAGAAATAGCGGTTCCAACAATGTTGTATGGTTGCGAGGCGTGGGCTATGGATAGAGTTGTGCGCAGGAGGGTGGATGTGCTGGAAATGAGATGTTTGAGGACAATATGTGGTGTGAGGTGGTTTGATCGAGTAAGTAATATAAAGGTAAGAGAGATGTGTGGAAATAAAAAGAGCGTGGTTGAGAGAGCAGAAGAGGGTGTTTTGAAATGGTTTGGGCACATGGAGAGAATGAGTGAGGAAAGATTGACCAAGAGGATATATGTGTCGGAGGTAGAGGGAACGAGGGGAAGTGGGAGACCAAATTGTAGGTGGAAAGATGGAGTGAAAAAGATTTTGAGTGGTCGGGGCCTGAACATGCAGGAGGGTGAAAGGCGGGCAAGGAATAGAGTGAATTGGATCGATATGGTATACCGGGGTCGACGTGCTGTCAGTGGATTGAATCAGGGCATGTGAAGCGTCTGGGGTAAACCATGGAAAGTTGTGTGGGGCCAGGATGTGGAAAGGGAGCTGTGGTTTCGGGCATTATCACAGGACAGCTAGAGACTTTGTTGTCTTTTTCCTAGTGCTATCTCGCACACATGAGGGGGGAGGGGGATGTTATTTCATGTGTGGCGAGGTGGCGATGGGAATGAATAAAGGCAGACAGTATAAATTATGTACATGTGTATATATGTATATGTCTGTGTGTGTATATAATGTGTACATTGAGATGTATAGATATTTATATTTGCGTGTGTGGACGTGTATGTATATGCATGTGTATGGGGGTGGGTTGGGCCATTTCTTTCGTCTGTTTCCTTGCGCTACCTCGCAAATGCGGGAGACAGCGACAAAGCAAAATAAATGAATATACAAATATATATATATATATAGAGGTGGATGTGGCTCGGAGTGTATGGAGACGAGGTCAGCGCCCTTACTACGACACGCCTCTCGGCCGCCGTTGTACGTGCTCAGTGGGTAGATGTTGTCGTCGTTTGAGAAGTAGTAGCAGTAACTGCTGAAGGAGGCCCAGCCGTCCTCACAGCCAACATGTGCTAGATGGACGATACGAGAGGTACGTGTGTCACGTTAAGAGACCAGGTGACGGCATTAAAGATAACACCTGAGATTCTGTCTCCTTGATGACCCTTGGAAAGCAGGCGCTACAAGATTCGCCCAGTCCGGAAGATGAGAGAGATATGAACTATGCTTCTAACACTGTTGACATGGTCGCTACGGAGCTGGTGGACGTCACGCAGCTCATCACCCACCGCTTCAATTTCTAGGAGGATAGAAGGCGTATGAGACGTTGCGAGACGTGTGTGAGACCTCGAACTCGTGTGTTTGATGATTTTAGAACACTGGAACGTGAAAAGAACAGAAAAGCGCGTTGAAGCAGACAAGATGAGTGAGATGGCTACGGCTTGTGAATCGCCTCCAAAGTGTGTCCTTAAGTTTGATGATGACTCAAAATTTCCTCCAGTGTAAACAGTGCAGCTAGTAACTCTGGGACTTTCCCATAATTGAGAACATTTCTTCATGTCAGGTTTTGTGGGCTGAGAAGACAGCTTATATTCAAATTAATGTTGCAAAACTATCTCAATAAATATCATCCAGATCTTTGTGATGAATGTTAAATATTGCAAGTGTAATGATACATTTTAACTGTGTATAATGTTTCTTGTACATTAACATATTACTGGGAAGATGTGCTGAAGATGAAGTAAGATAGAGTTCAGTAATTTCAAGAGAATCAGTCTGTCCTGGTTGTCTTAGTTTTTTGATGCTTAACATTTGGTGAAGTAAGGCATTTACATCATATGTTTTAATCTAATGAAAGTATTTTCCCTATTTTCAGTAATTTAAGAATATCTTTATGGTACACATGAATTGATGTATATGACTGTGTATATATATATATATATATATATATATATATATATATATATATATATATATATATATATATATATATATATATATATATATATATATATATATATATATATATATATATATATATATATATATATATATATATATATATATATATATATATATATATATATATATATATATATATATATATATATATATATATATATATATATATATATATATATATATATATATATATATATATATATATATATATATATATATATATATATATATATATATATATATATATATATATATATATATATATATATATGTGAGTATATATATATATATATATATATATATGTGAGTATATATATATATATATATATATATATATATATATATATATATATATATATATATATATATATATATATATATATATATATATATATATATATATATATATATATATATATATATATATATATGTATACATATATATATATATATTATCCCTAGGGATAGGGGAGAAAGAATACTTCCCTCGTATTCCCTGCGTGTCGTAGAAGGCGACTAAAAGGGGAGGGAGCGGGGGGCTGGAAATCCTCCCCTCTCACTTTTTTTTTTTTAATTTTCCAAAAGAGGGAACAGAGAAGGGGCCCAGGTGAGGATATTCCCTCAAGGGCCCAGTCCTCTGTTCTCAACGCTACCTCGCTAATGCGAGAAATGGCGAATAGTATGAAAGAAAGAAAGAAATATATATATATATATATATATATATATATATATATATATATATATATATATATATATATATATATATATAATCCCTGGGGATAGGGGAGAAAGAATACTTCCCACGCATTCCTCACGTGTCGTAGAAGGCGACTAAACGACTAAAGGGGACGGGAGCGGGGGGCCAGAAACCCTCCAATCCTTGTATTTTAACTTTCTAAAATGGGAAACAGAAGAAGGAGTCACGCGGGGAGTGCTCATCCTCCTCGAAGGCTCAGATTGGGCTGTCTAAATGTGTGTGGATGTAACCAAGATGTGAAAAAAAGGAGAGATAGGTAGTATGTTTGAGGAAAGGAACCAGGATGTGTTGGCTCTAAGTGAAACGAAGCTCAAGGGTAAAGGGGAAGAGTGGTTTGGGAATGTCTTGGGAGTAAAGTCAGGGGTTAGTGAGAGGACAAGAGCAAGGGAAGGAGTACCACTACTCCTGAAACAGGAGTTGTGGGAGTATGTGATAGAATGTAAGAAAGTAAATTCAGGATTAATATGGGTAAAACTGAAAGTTGATGGAGAGAGATGGGTGATTATTGGTGCATATACACCTGGGCATGAGAAGAAAGATCATAAGAGGCAAGTGTTTTGGGAGCAGCTGAATGAGTGTGTTAGTGGTTTTGATGCACAAGACCGGGTTATAGTGATAGGTGATTTGAATGCAAAGGTGAGTAATGTGGCAGTTGAGGGAATAATTGGTATACATGTGGTGTTCAGTGTTGTAAATGGAAATGGTGAAAAGCTTGTCGATTTATGTGCTGAAAAAGGACTGGTGATTGGAAATACCTGGTTTAAAAAGTGAGATATACATAAGTATACGTATTCAAGTAGGAGAGATGGACAGAGAGCGTTATTGGATTACACGTTGATTGACAGGCGCGCGAAAGAGAGACTTTTGGATGTTAATGTGCTGAGAGGTGCAACTGGAGGGATGTCTGATCATTATCTTGTGGAGGCGAAGATGAAGATTTGTATGGGTTTTCAGAAAAGAAGAGAGAATGTTGGGGTGAAGAGGGTGGTGAGAGTAAGTGAGCTTGGGAAGGAGACTGGTGTGAGGAAGTACCAGGAGAGACTGAGTACAGAATGGAAAAAGGTGAGAACAAAGGAGGTAAGGGGAGTGGGGGAGGAATGGGATGTATTTAGGGAAGCAGTGATGGCTTGCGCAAAAGATGCTTGTGGCATGAGAAGCGTGGGAGGTGGGTTGATTAGAAAGGGTAGTGAGTGGTGGGATGAAGAAGTGAGATTATTAGTGAAAGAGAAGAGAGAGGCAATTGGACGATTTTTGCAGGGAAAAAATGCAAATGAGTGGGAGATGTATAAAAGAAAGAGGCAGGAGGTCAAGAGAAAGGTGCAAGAGGTGAAAAAGAGGGCAAATGAGAGTTGGGGTGAGAGAGTATCATTAAATTTTCGGGAGAATAAAAAGGTGTTTTGGAAGGAGGTAAATAAAGTGCGTAAGACAATGGAGCAAATGAGAACTTCAGTGAAGGGGGCTAATGGGGAGGTGATAACAAGTAGTGGTGATGTGAGAAGGAGATGGAGTGAGTATTTTGAAGGTTTGTTGAATGTGTTTGATGATAGAGTGGCAGATATAGGGTGTTTTGGTCGAGGTGGTGTGCAAAGTGAGAGGGTTAGGGAAAATGATTTGGTAAACAGAGAAGAGGTACTTTGCGGAAGATGAAAGCCGGCAAGGCAGCAGGTTTGGATGGTATTGCAGTGGAATTTATTAAAAAAAGGGGGTGACTGTATTGTTGACTGGTTTGTAAGGTTATTTAATGTATGTATGATTCATGGTGAGGTGCCTGAGGATTGGCGGAATGCTTGCATAGTGCCATTGTACAAAGGCAAAGGCAAAGGGGATAAGAGTGAGTGCTCAAATTACAGAGGTATAAGTTTGCTGAGTATTCCTGGTAAATTATAAGGGAGGGTATTGATTGAGAGGGTGAAGGCATGTACAGAGCATCAGATTGGGGAAGAGCAGTGTAGTTTCAGAAGTGGTAGAGGATGTGTGGATCAGGTGTTTGCTTTGAAGAATGTATGTGAGAAATACTTAGAAAAGCAAATGGATTTGTATGTAGCATTTATGGATCTGGAGAAGGCATATGATAGAGTTGATAGAGATGCTCTGTGGAAGGTACTAAGAATATATGGTGTGGGAGGTAAGTTGTTAGAAGCAGTGAAAAGTTTTTATCGAGGATGTAAGGCATGTGTACGTGTAGGAAGAGAGGAAAGTGATTGGTTCTCAGTGAATGTAGGTTTGCGGCAGGGGTGTGTGATGTCTCCATGGTTGTTTAATTTGTTTATGGATGGGGTTGTTAGGGAGGTGAATGCAAGAGTTTTGGAAAGAGGGGCAAGTATGCAGTCTGTTGTGGATGAGAGAGCTTGGGAAGTGAGTCAGTTTGTTCGCTGATGATACAGCGCTGGTGGCTGATTCATGTGAGAAACTGCAGAAGCTGGTGACTGAGTTTGGTAAAGTGTGTGAAAGAAGAAAGTTAAGAGTAAATGTGAATAAGAGCAAGGTTATTAGGTACAGTAGGGTTGAGGGTCAAGTCAATTGGGAGGTAAGTTTGAGTGGAGAAAAACTGGAGGAAGTAAAGTGTTTTAGATATCTGGGAGTGGATCTGGCAGCGGATGGAACCATGGAAGCGGAAGTGAATCATGGGGGGGGGGGTCGAAAATCCTGGCAGCCTTGAAGAATGTTTGGAAGTCGAGAACATTATCTCGGAAAGCAAAAATGGCTATGTTTGAAAGAATAGTGGTTCTAACAATGTTGTATGGTTGCCAGGCGTGGGCTATGGATAGAGCTGTGCGCAGGAGGGTGGATGTGCTGGAAATGAGATGTTTGAGGACAGTATGAGGTGTGAGGTAGTTTGATCGAGTAAGTAATGTAAGGGTAAGAGAGATGTGTGGAAATAAAAAGAGCGTGGTTGAGAGAGCAGAAGAGGGTGCTTTGAAATGGTCTGGGCACATGGAGAGAATGAGTGAGGAAATATTGACCAAGAGGATATATGTGTCGGAGGTGGAGGGAACGAGGTGAAGTGGGAGACCGAATTGGAGGTGGAAAGATGGAGTGAAAAAGATTTTGAGTGATCGGGGCCTGAACATGCAGGAGGGTGAAAGGCGGGCAAGGAATAGAGTGAATTGGATCGATGTGGTATACCGGGGTCGACGTGCTGTCAATTGATTGAATCAGGGCATGTGAAGCGTCTGGGGTAAACCATAGAAAGTTCTGTGGGGCCTGGATGTGGAAAGGGAGCTGTGGTTTCGGGCATTATTTCATGACAGCTAGAGACTGAGTGTGAACGAATGGGGCCTTTGTTGTCTTTTCCTAGCGCTACCTCGCACACATGAGGGGGAGGGGGATGTTATTCCATGTGTGGCGAGGTGGCGATGGGAATAAATAAAGGCAGTATGAATTATGTACATGTGAATATATGTATATGTCTGTGTGTGTATAAATATGTATACATTGAGATGTATAGTTATCTATATTTGCATGTGTGGACGTGTATGTATATACATGTGTATGTGGGTGGGTTGGGCCATTCTTTTATCTGTTTCCTTGCGCTACCTCGCTAACGCGGGAGACAGCGACAAAGCAAAATAGATATATGAATATATTATATATATATATATATATATATATATATATATATATATATATATATATATATATATATATATATATATATATATATATATATATATATTCCTATGAGTCCACGGGGAAAATGAAACACGAAAAGTTCCCAAGTGCACTTTCGTGTAATAATCACATTATCAGAGGAGACACAAGAGAGAAATATAACAGTCAGTTGATATGCATCGAAGAGACGAAGCTGGGACGCCATTTGGTAAACATGATAAAGATATTGGTGTCTTAATGATGTTTACCAAATGGCGTCCCTAGCTTCGTCTCTTCGATGCATATCAACTGACTGTTATATTTCTCTCTTGTGTCTCCTCTGATAATGTGATTATTACACGAAAGTGCACTTGGGAACTTTTCGTGTTTCATTTTCCCCGTGGACTCATAGGAATATCTTGATCACGCGCAAAATTGTGATCCTTTCAAATATATATATATATATATATATATATATATATATATATATATATATATATATATATATATATATATATATATATATATATATATATATATATATATATATATATATATATATATATATATATATATCCCTGGGGATAGGGGAGAAAGAATACTTCCCACGTATTCCCTGCGTGTCGTAGAAGGCGACTAAAAGGGGAGGGAGCGGGTGGCTGGAAATCCTCCCCTCTCGCTTTTTTTTTTTTTTTCCAAAAGAGGGAACAGAGAAGGGGGCCAGGTGAGGATATTCCCTCAAAGGCCCAGTCCTCTGTTCTCAACGCTACCTCGCTAATGCGGGAAATGGCGAATAGTGTGAAAGAAAGATATATATATATATATATATATATATATATATATATATATATATATATATATATATATATATATATATATATATATATATATATAGAGGTACACAGAATATGACGAAATTCTCACACTGGTCTAATGAAGAACCTGGATCCGGACCTGGATCCGGATCTGGACCTGGACCCGAGCCTGGACCTGGATCCGAACCTGGACCCGGACATGGACCCAGATCTGGACCTGGACCTGGACCCGCGCCATTCAGGAGTTGGCAATACGTCTTCCATTAACAAGTTTGTGTCCAATTTTAAGGATGAAAGTTTCGTGTTCGAAAATCCGTACCATTCATTATTGACGGCCAGCGTAGGTTTTTATGGAAAGTTATCGTTATCTCTATTATCGTTATTTCAGTGATAAATGAAGTTATTGGTATCTTTACGATAGATAAAGTCATCGTTATCTCAGTGATAAATGAAGTTATTGGTGTCTTTACGATTGATAAAGGCATCGTTATCTCAGTGATAAATAAAGTTATTGGTATCTTTACGATAGATAAAGTTATTGGTGTCTTAATGATGAATAGAGTTATTGGTATCTTGATGATAATTAAAGATATTCATAATGAAAGATAAAGTCGTTGATATCTTGATGATAGATAAAGTTACTGGTATCTTCAAGGTGGATGAACTTATTCATTATGACCTTCATGCAAATGTTGGCATTTCAATAAAAGATAAATTCATTGATATCCTGATGATAAACATTTCAATAAGAGATAAATCCACTGATATTTTGATGATAAACATTTCAATACAAATAGATTTATTGGTTTCTTGACGAAAAAAAAGAGCTATTAAGATCTTAATGATAAATATAGTTACTCGTATCGTAAAGAGAGATTGAATTGCTAAATCTTAGTAAGATACAAAGTTACTGGTATCTTAACATAATCAAAATCTCACAGAAAAATCGAAGAATATTTTTAGTCGTGTCTTGTTGGAGGATCCGTGATGACTTCCGGGTCACAGTGGGGGGGAGGGGCGTATACCAGGCTGACTACACAAGGGGGTTGGGGCTTGTGTGAACATCTGGCGTATGGGGTTTGTCTGTAGGTCTGGTATAGGGGGTTGTGTGTCGGCCTGGTGTAGGGAGTTTCTGTGTAGGTCTGGTATAAGGGGGTTCTGTGTGGGGTTGGTGTAGGTGGTTGTGTGTGGGGCTGGTGTAGGGGATTTGTGTTTAGGTCTGGTATAGGGAGTTTGAGCGCAGGTCTGGTATCGGGGGTTGTGTGTGGGGCTGGTGTAGGGGATTTGTGTGTAGGTCTGGTAAGGGGGTTTGCGTGCGTGTGGAATGTTATATACATAGTCGACCTGTACATTCTCTTGGTGTGAAGGCCATTTTGGTCAGGGTGGTATGCGAAGTGAGAGAGTCGTGGAGAGTGGTTTGGTGATGAGAGAAGAGGTAATCAAAACATTGCGAAAGATGAAATGCGGCAAGGCAGCATTGGTTGGTAAAGATACTCAGTGTATGTATGGATCATGATGAGGTGCTTGAGGAATGCATGTATAATCCATTGTATAAATGCTAGGAGGACAAAGGTGAATGTTCAGACTACATACGAATAAGTTTGTTGAGTATACCTGGTAAATAGTATGGAAGCGTATTGATTAAGAGGGTGAAGGCATTTACAGAGTATCAGACTGGAGAAGAGCATTGTAGGTTCAGAAGTGGCAGATGATGTTTGGATCAGGTGTTTGTTTTAGATAATATTTGAGAAGTACTTAGAGAAACAGATGAATTTGTCTGTGGCATCTATGGAACTGGAGAAGGCATATGATAGGGTTGATAGAGATGCTTTGTAGAAGGCCTTAAGAATATTCGGTGTGGGAGGAAAACTGCTAGAAGCAGTGCGAAGTTTACATCAAGGGTGTAAGGCTTGCGTACGAGTAGGAAGACAGGAGAGTGAATGGTTCCAAGTGAAGGTTGGTCTGCGGCAGAGGTGTGTGATGTCACCATGGTTGTTTCATTTGTTTATGGATGGGGTGGTGAGGAGGTAAATACGAGAGTCTTGGAGAGAGGGGCGAGTACGCAGTCTTTGGGGTATGAGAAGGCCTGGAAAGTGAGTCAGTTGTTGTTTGATGATGATTCAGCACTTGTGCTGATCTGAGTGAGAAACTGAAGAAGCTGTGTGGAAGTGTGTGGAAAGAGAAAGCTGAGAGTAAATGAGGATAAGATCAAGGTTATCATGTTCAGCACGGTTGAGGGACAAATTAGTTGGGATGTGAGTCTGAATGGAGAAAAATTGGAAGAAGTGATCTGGTAGTGGAGTTAGCAGCGAATGGAACTATGGAAGTGGAAGTGAGTCATAGGGTGGGGGAGGGGACGAACGCTCTGAGAGCGATGAAGGAAAGAGCGATGTGAAAAGAGAGAACGTTATCTCGGAGACCAAAAATGAGTATGTTCCAACAATATTATGTGGTTGTGAGGCATGGGCTATGAATAGGGTTGTACGGAGGGGGTAGATGTGTCGGAAATAAAATGTTTGAGGACAATATTTGGTGTGAGGTGGTTTGATCGAGTAAGTAATGAAAGAGTAAGAGAGATGTGTGGAAATAAGAATAGAGAGAGCAGAAAAGGGTGTGTTGAAAGGGTTGGGATGTATGGAGAGGATGAGTGAGGAAAGATTGACAAAGAGGATATACGTGTCAGAACTGGAGAGATGACTGCTGCTGATTGGATAAGAGTGCAGGCAGCAGCTGTTACAAGGACATGACTGAAGAAAAGGAAATAGAGTATATTCTCGAAAATCATAAAATACTGGAGAATATCATGATGGCATATGGCATCGAGGAACGCAGGTCTTCGGTGATTTTGCGTAGTTAATGTGCAAAAAAATGAAAGAACAGAAGTTTTAACATTTCATCACACTTCATCTTGGTACCGTAATGATCAGACGACAATTCTCCTTAAGAAGAAAAAAGAGGGGTTGGGGAGGGCACAGAAAATCTATATTCCTTAATAACCAATCAATATCACAACACAACAACAAGCTCTGAAACTGCGAGACAGAGTAAATACTCAGATTTATTTAAAGATAAGGGAACAGCAAGACACAGCGATAGGCATGGAGGATAAGCAATACGTCAACAGACAATTATGAAATTTCTCCACCACGACTAAAGATATCTACCTCATCATCTCCCACACTGAGCCAGTTAGGAAGGAAAGATAGATTTTCATCCCTTGTATTACCTGGGTTGATTTCATCACGTACCAGAGGAGAAACAAGTTAGTGTAAGAAAAGGGATCCCACCCATGACACGAGCCATCCTAACATAGCCACCTAATTGCATACAGCGCTCAAGTGTTGGTGAGGGTTTACTAAATATAGCGCCTCACGCCGCGAATAATATGGTTTCAGTTTCGTGTCTTGCGGCGAGGATATATAATGGTCGAGAGACTGGAGTCAGGGCTTCGAAGGCAGTCATGACTCCTACCTTCTTCGTCTTTCTTAATTACTTATTTTTCGCCTTAACTGAGACTTTCTCTCCTTCGTATCTCTCGCTCATATGTCTCAATTATCTCTCCTACCTCTTTGAATGTCTATATCAGTAAAGACTCTCTCTCTCTCTCTCTCTCTCTCTCTCTCTCTCTCTCTCTCTCTCTCTCTCTCTCTCTCTCTCTCTCTCTCTCTCTCTCTCTCTCTCTCTCTCTCTCCCTCTCATTAGACGTTCAGTACACAGTCGGTCCAGCTGCTCACTCTCCCATCTTGTTCTGTCTGGCCACTAAGAGCCCCCTTACACTCATGATCACGAGGAGCGAGTGCATGCAAGGCCCTGGAAAGCCGCTGCCAGGCAAGTTAATGTGAGAGTTCTGATGCTCGAGACGTTAACATGGATGAAGGTGAGAAGGCATTCTATCACGCGATTGTAATCGTTGACACAAAGATGATTTGAAGTGAATTTTCTCTCCTGTCACGTGACGAATCCACAGGTAACATGTTCCCAGTCGGTAGCAGCGTTAAGGCTTTCGCTAGATTTGGGACGTTGGACGATCGTGCTGTCAGTGAAATTAATACAGTGAATGAATCTTGAATGAGCATCTCTTGGTAAAAAATTTTTCCTGGGGACAGAATCAGACCTCCCCTTGATACCAAGAATCTTTTAGTTCTCCCTTTATAAGTGATAATTCTACATTACTTCCCAGGTTGCTTCAATTCCTTAACAATGCTATAAAGAATATCTTAATCAAAAACTTGCCAGAAAATTCTGCGGGCTGTGTTTACGGAATCCCTTGTAAAAGCCATAATGTTTCATGTTGGGCAGACAGGTAAGGAACTTTGTGTTAGACTCAAGCAACATAAATATAGTATAAGAACAGGACAAGAATCAAATGCTTTGTTTAATCATATCAAAGATTATGACCATTGTATTTACTGGAACAATGCTAACTCATTAACCGTAACTTCTTTATCACGAGAATAACATGGAATCTTCCATTATTAAGAACACAAATAATTGTAACATTTATATTAGTGAAAGTCAATACAAACTGGATAGCTTTGTTGTAGGCAAAAATTCTAAACAGTTCCCTTTCCTGTCCACATAAAGTTTTATGACAGGCGTGATGCCAGACCCGAACACCACCAACCCAAACATGACCATCCGGTAACGCTTGTTTACCAATGGCGTCTTAGCTACGTCTCTTCCAGCGTTTGCGAAGTAGGGCCAGAAACAGGCGAAGAAATGCAGCAAAGGCCACATTCACCCACACTCAGTCTCTATCTGTCATGTGCAATGCACCGAAACCACAACTCCGTATCCACATACAGGCCCTACAGACCTTTCCATGGTTTACCCTGGATGTTTCACACACCTTGGTTCAGTCCACTGACGGCACGTCTACCCCAGTATACCACATCGTTCTCATTCACTCTAACCCGAGCACGTCTTTCACCCTCCTGCATGTTCAGGCCCCGGTCCCTCAAAATGCTATTTATGTCATCATTCCATCTCCAATTTAGTCCCCCCGTTCGCCTTGTTCCCTCCACTTCCGAAACATATATCCTGTCAAACTCTCCGCACTCATCTCCACCACATGTCCAAACTATTTCACCACATCCTCTTCAACCCTCCCACCACACAGTACCATCATTATTTGTGTAGCATGGAAAGGAAATTTCACGCTGATGGGGGTCTCATGTCTTCGAATTTCTCTGCTGTCATACAAGTCAGATACGTTTTTGTCTTCCAGGGTCCACATTTTCATAACTTACTGTATTCCATTCCTTCAAGACTCTGATGATATAAAGATATTTTCTCATCTTTTCAGCAAATTTCGTATTTCTTTTATGATATGTGTCTGTCGTACCTTTGCATTTCGTGAACATTTGTTCTGTTGTCCACACTGTGAAACTGTTTCACAAAACTGGGTGGGTGTGATGTAGTCTCTTCCTAATCTTCTCTCTTTCAGTGAGGAACAAATTGATAGTGTGTGTGTGTGTGTGTATGTGTGTGTGTGTGTGTGGCAAGGAAAGCCTCGATATGTGTTTTGATGTTTACGTAATGTTGAGCTTTGTTGCAATTACGCGTGATGGCCATAGTTGCCTAGGAAGGTAGACTGAACCAAGATGGTTGTTTGGAAGTTTTTGGTTCACGAGAAATTCTTTTCTTCGGGATGAGAGAGAGAGAGAGAGAGAGAGAGAGAGAGAGAGAGAGAGAGAGAGAGAGAGAGAGAGAGAGAGTGGGTTACCCTCATTGCTTTAGGCCAGTCTGCTAATATTCAGAATATCTGGTCAAGTGAGGTGATTACATGATAGTGTCATTTTCATGCATTTTCATACACCTTTAAATTTTCATTAATATCAAACTGCATGAACGAGGCTTTTAAGGGTAGAGGTTGGGGTAGGAGGTGGAGGGGTGGGGGTGTGGGGATCGAGGTAGAGGGTGGGGGATGGGGGGTGGGGTGGGGAGGGGGATCGTGTCCAGTATGTTGAAAATACTGTTAAGAATTATCCAGTGTTTCGTGACCCGTGAGAGAGACTCTGTTTTCCCCGCAGCTTTTGCACGCGTATTTATTTCGTGTATAAAACTGCGAGGACTAATGGCCTGAACAGCATAACATTTCTTGCGATGCTTTGTTTTGTGTGGGTGGGAGTTGAGGTGGTGGGCGGCGCTGGGTAATAACTGTGTTGCCGGACGGTTTCAGATGGATGGCTTTGTTTACGAGTTGCTGGATGTGACGTCGATGGCGGGACGCGCGTCGCCCCGGCGGAGGACATGTCGGCTAATGTTTTTCTTTTCCCGTTCACAACAACACGGGAAGACCCCCGACCTTGTCACGCTTAATATACGCTGTTGCTCTACCACTCTTAAATTTATGTGATGCCACGCTTTCCGGAAAATATGTTGTGGGGCTTCATATATAAGGAGGGAGTGTCTGTGGTCTATAAGAGAGAAGCGTTGCGGACCATGTTCGTCAAATTTCTACATCTAGTTCCATTATTTCCTGTGTCATTTCCAGTTTACTTATATCTGAAAAGTGGTTCTGATTTACAGATTCCATGATTTTACCCAAATTTCCTAAGAGGTTTTCTATTTCTGGAGACTTGCTCGATGAATGACGGTACTGTACATTTCCAATGTGTACTTTATGCCTGTGGGGTTCGCAAAATGTTGGTCACTCCATGACAGGTTTATTCTTTATCCAAAACTTCCTCAGTAGTTATTTCAGTGATGGATTCAATGAAAGCAGTTAAGAAGCTTTGTAGAACACGTTACGTAGAAAGCACCGTAGCGCTGAATATTGACTGAGTTGGAAGAGCAGCAACACAGACGATTACCATGCGGTACAATTCTCTCGTTCATCTTGGTCAATAGTTCCTGGAGAGACACATTTGCTGCTCCACTATATGTTGAAATGTCGTGTTATCATTGATATATCACACCGCTCAGGGTGGAGCGCATTGGTTCGAATCCTCGCTGCGGCAGTCGGTCTACAGTCAACCCAGCTGTTCATCTACTCCTTGGGTTGATCGTTAAAATGGTACCTGGCTCAAACTTGGATATATATATATATATATATATATATATATATATATATATATATATATATAAAGACAGGTGGATATCAATGTGCTGAGAGGTGCAACTGGAGGGATGTCTGATCATTATCTTGTGGAGGCGAAGGTGAAGATTTGTAGAGGTTTTCAGATATGAAGTGAGAACGTTGGGTTGAAGGGAGAGGTGAGAGTAAGTGAGCTTGGGAAAGACACTTGTGTGAGGAAGTACCAGGAGAGTCTGAGTGCAGAATGAGGTAGGTTTGAATGGAGAAAAACTGGAGGAAGTGAAGTGTTTTAGATATCTGGGAGTGGATTTAGCAGCGGATGGAATCATGGAAACGGAAGTGAGTCACAGGGTGGGGGAAGGGGTGAAGGTTCTGGGAGCGTTGAGGAATGTGTGGAAGGCGAGAACATTATCTCGGAAAGCAAGAATGGGTATGTTTGAATGAAAAGTGGTTCTAACAATGTTATATGCCTGCGAGGCGTGGGCTAGAGATAGGGTTTTGCGGAGGAGGATGGATGTGTTGGAAATGAGATGTTTGAGGACAATATGTGGTGTGAGGTGGTTTGATTGAATTAGTAATGAAAGAGTAAGAGAGATGTGTGGTAATAAAAAGAGTGTGGTTGAGTGAGCAGAAGAGAGTGTATTGAAATGGTTTGGTCACATGGAGAGAATGAGTGAGGAGAGATTGACAAAGAGGATATATGTGTCAGAGGTGGAGGGAACGAGGAGAAGTGGGAGACCAAATTGGAGGTGGAAGGATGGAGTGAAAAAGATTTTGAGCGATCGGGGCCTGACATGCAGAAGGGTGAAAGGCGTGCAAGGAATAGAGTGAATTGGAACGATATGGTATACCAGGATCGACGTGGATTGAATCATGGCATATGACGCGTCTGCAGTAAACCATGGAAAGTTTTGTGGGGCCTTGGTTCAGGTGCATTGTACATGACAGCTAGAGACTGAGTGTGAACGAATGTGGCCTTTGTTGTCTTTTCCTAGCGCTACTTCTCGCGTGTGTGGTGGGAGGGGGGTGCCATTTCATGTGTGGCGGGGTGGCGACGGGAATGACTGAGGGCTGTTCATGTATATATATGTATTTGTCTGTATATGTATATGTATGTATACATTGAAATGTATAGGTATGTATATGTGCGTGTTTGGGCGTGTATGTATATACATGTGTATTTGGGCCATTCTTTCGTCTGTTTCCTTGCGCTACCTCGCTAACGCAGGAGACAGCGACAAAATGTAATAGATAAAATGAATATATATATATATATATATATATATATATATATATATATATATATATATATATATATATATATATATTATCCCTGGGGATAGGGGATTAAGAATACTTCCCACGTATTCCCTGCGTGTCGTAGAAGGCGACTAAAAGGGGAGGGAGCGGGGGGCTGGAAATCCTCCCCTCTCGTTTTTTTTTTTAATTTTCCAAAAGAAGGAACAGAGAATTGGGCCAGGTGAGGGTATTCCCTCAAAGGCCCAGTCCTCTGTTCTTAATGCTACCTCGCTAACGCGGGAAATGGCGAATAGTTTAAAAGAAGAAATATATATATATATATATATATATATATATATATATATATATATATATATATATATATATATATATATATATATATATATAGCGTTAATGGGATGGCTTTAATTGAGGCCTCAGCTGCCCGTGTCGTCTCAGCTAACATAAGTGAAATCAAATGAGTATTTTGAGGGAGTGTTGATTGCTTTTGTTGACAGGGTGGCAGATGTGAACATTTTGGACGTGGAGGCATGCGAGGTGAGAGAGTCATTGTAAGTGGTTTGGCGGAATAAAAGTATGCGTTGCAAAAAAAAAAAATGAATTATGGCAAACTGGCAGGAGTAGATGGGACTGAAGTTGAATTTCTCGAGTAAGGTAATCTTTCTGGATAACACACCTTCTAGAAGGCCTCGAGCAGCCTATAGCTATATGATGGAATCATTCACCCAACTTGTGGCATCTTGAAGGATTGTTAAATAAGCTCAAGACATAATAAAAAGGCACAGTGAATGTTGAGAGAAACACGGTGGAAAATAAGAGGTATATCATTGTCCTCATTTCTAGGAAAGCCTCAGATTCGGACAGATACAGAAGATGAGTATAAACGTTGCTACATCGTCAGGGGTTAAGATGGGTGATGTACAAAAAACAAACGAAGTGAAAGTAGCATCAAATAGGACAGCGTGGTATACAGTGTATCATGTACTGGATGTCCGGCCATATACTTTGAGGAAACAGAGCGAGGTATAACCAAAAGGATCAGCGAACATGAAGCTGATATACGTCGTCACAGGGCATCGAATGCGTTAATTGTCCATACAGACAAGTGTGGACACCTAGGTGGGAGGAGGCTACAGAATGCATAAAGAACTGATCAAGCCAGTTATCAAAGCCTTGGAAGCTACCTACGTATGAGCAGAGGACGAACAAGCTTGGATGACTTTCAACGAAGTATTAGACTAGCTGCAAAAATGGCATTCACAGAGCACAGAGGAACGCGGGAGGGGTATGTGGAAGCTAGGCAGGGGTGGGGAACACGGTGCGGCGTCCGGAGAGGTAGGATTTATTTGCGGGGATGTGTGTGTAGACTTGTACTTTTGTCTTCGGGTTTTTTCCGAAGATAGCTTTTACGCAAGCCGAAACGTTATGATGATACTCAACAGCTCTCACACGTGTTTACTCACCATTCCACACACACATACACACACACACACACACACACACACACACACACACACACACACGCTCCGCCAAGTGAGCAAGCCTACTCTAAACCTCTGACACCACTGGGTCCCTCACCGTAGTACTGACAGGTTCCCTCGTATACCAGGTCTTTTCCTAGTACAATAAATCCTTCACTGAACACTGGGCCCTTCCCAGATAATGGAACTCGCCTTCCCAGACACAGGAATGTTCAAGTAATACCCAGAGCCATCCTCCACCCTCCATGTCAGAATTGCTTGCCTGATTTTCTGTCTGACAAAAACTCATCAGACCAGAACTGCTATCTTTTCCTTCCATTCAGCTATCCTTTTTTGTATCTTTTACCTCCCATCCTCACCCAGTGACACGCAAGCCTCTAGTGGCATCTCACACATGAATAAGACATGATCATCGAGCGCGTCTCTGTATTTACTGTGACGTTTGTGGACCACAGGAGGTACAGAAGAAATCCATATCAAAGTCTTATAGTGAAGTTCGTGAGGCGCCCCTGGAGGCGCTGGTGTTGATGGCCCGCCCTCTGGGCTCCCGTGGGAGACGCAGTAGGAGTCACCTTTCGGAGGTGTCCAGGCGATTCTCGCCAGCGACGTGACGTGGCGAGCTAAAGGAGGCGCTGCCTGGCTTGGCAACTGAATTAAATTTGAAAAAAAAAAAAGAAATACTCTGAATAATCTCTCTCTCTCTCTCTCTCTCTCTCTCTCTCTCTCTCTCTCTCTCTCTCTCTCTCTCTCTCTCTCTCTCTCTCTCTCTCTCTCTCTCTCTCTCTCTCTCTCTCTCTCTTTGTAATGACGTGAATCATATTATCAGGTGACAGGACTATTTAGGCGGGGAAACACATTTCCCGAAGTACCTGCTGAGAGCTGCTACCTCTGAGAGGAAGCTCTATGAAAATTTCATGTGTCGCCAATACTGGAAATAACGTCATATGGCTTTACTAACACCCTGCAGTGCAGGTCTCCTCGACTGTATATATTTATATTCATTTCTGTCGACATTGTAGAAGCTCAGAAGCAAAGCATCATCAGCATAACTCTTCAGTTATCGTAAGCCCAGGTGACATAATGCGAGTCTTTAACTTTCGGTATACATGTGATCATACAGTAATGTGTTTTATGTCTTTTTACTGTAATGTTGTACATTCGTATACCGTACATTGCCTTGGATGGGGGAAAATTGTGATGTCGACAGTCCTCATACGTGGGTGTTGGGTTAGTGTGACTGTTGTAGGAACTATATGTTGTGGGTCCGTGCGATTAGCGCAGCAACTGGGTCTAGGTGAGTGGTGCAGCTGGTGTACGTGGTGGGTGTTGGGTCGTGTGAGTGGTGCAGCTGGTGTACGTGGTGGGTGTTGAGTCCGTGTGAGTGGCGCAGCTGGTGTACGTGGTGGGTGTTGGGTTCGCGTGAGTAGTGCAGCTGGTGTACGTGGTGGGTGTTGGGTTCGTGTGAGTGGTGCAGCTGGTGTATGTGGGTGTTGGGTTCGTGTGACTGGGGAGTCTAGGTAGCTGGCACCTCAACCCCACACACTAGACCAAGTACATTATGCCAGCGAGGTGACCACTAGCTGTAGATGGGGTGACCACTAGCTGTAGATGGGGTGACCACTAGCTGTAGATGGGGTGACCACTAGCTGTAGATGGGGTGACCACTAGCTGTAGATGAGGTGACCACTAGCTGTAGATGGGGTGACCACTAGCTGTAGATGGGGTGACCACTAGCTGTGGATGGGATGACCACTAGCTGTAGATGGGGTGACCACTAGCTGTAGATGGGGTGACCACTAGCTGTAGATGGGGTGACCACTAGCTGTAGATGAGATGACCACTAGCTGTAGATGGGGTGACCACTAGCTGTAGATGGGGTGACCACTAGCTGTGGATGGGATGACCACTAGCTGTAGATGGGGTGACCACTAGCTGTAGATGGGGTGACCACTAGCTGTGGATGGGATGACCACTAGCTGTAGATGGGGTGACCACTAGCTGTAGATGGGGTGACCACTAGCTGTAGATGGGGTGACCACTAGCTGTGGATGGGATGACCACTAGCTGTAGATGGGGTGACCACTAGCTGTAGATGGGGTGACCACTAGCTGTAGATGGGGTGACCACTAGCTGTGGATGGAATGACCACTAGTTGTAGATGGGGTGACCACTAGCTGTGGATGGGATGACCACTAGCTGTGGATGGGGTGACCACCAGCTGTAGATGGGGTGACCACTAGCTGTGGATGGGGTGACCACTAGCTGTAGATGGGGTGACCACTAGCTGTAGATGGGGTGACCACTAGCTGTGGATGGAATGACCACTAGCTGTAGATGGGGTGACCACTAGCTGTGGATGGGGTGACCACTAGCTGCGGATGGGGTGACCACTAGCTGTGGATGGAATGACCACTAGCTGTAGATGGGGTGACCACTAGCTGTGGATGGGGTGACCACTAGCTGTAGATGGGGTGACCACTAGCTGTGGATGGAATGACCACTAGCTGTAGATGGGGTGACCACTAGCTGTGGATGGGGTGACCACTAGCTGTGGATGGGATGACCACTAGCTGTGGATGGGGTGACCACTAGCTGTGGATGGGATGACCACTAGCTGTGGATGGGGTGACCACTAGCTGTGGATGGGGTGACCACTAGCTGTGGATGAAGTAATAATCACTGGCCTCAGGCATGAAGGAACCAACTGATATCAAAGCAAGTAAGAACCACAGTCATTGTGCTCTGTATAGCCGACATATGTGGCACATTCTGCCTTAACGACCATTACCAGTTGACAACCATCTAACAACATCCATACGCAGGGAGGAGGCAGAAGTTAGCTTCTAGTAAGATAATTTGACGCTGTGAGATTACGTGGTGTTTACAACGATGGATGACCACTGTGGGGATCAGGGATATGATGTGCATCAGGGAGGTGTTGATGGATCAGCCGGAGAGGCAGCCATAAAGTGGGATATCGGACATCTGTCCCTCTCACACCGGTCCATCGAGAACCAACGCAGGTCAACTGATGATAACAAGGAAAGCGTCACCAAGATGCGTCACATAACATCGCGTTACGTTGCGGGTCACTTGGCTTCCGAGCGGCGTAATTCACTTTCCACAAATCTGATTATATGTCGATTGAAAAGAAATCGTTAACTTCGCGTTACTTGGGAGGAATGTAAATCACCCTCGGGCGGTACGTTTTTACTTGCCTCCCCGCCTGAGCACCCTCCCGCCTGAGCGCCTCCCCGCCTGAGCACCCTCCCCGCCTGAGCACCCTCCCGCCTGAGCACCCTCCCGCCTGAGCACCCTCCCGCCTGAGCACCCTCCCGCCTGAGCACCCTCCCGCCTGAGCACCCCCCCGCCTGAGCACCCTCCCGCCTGAGCACCTCCCGCCTGAGCACCCACCGCTGGCCTCCCGCCTGAGCACCCTCCCGCCTGAGCACCCTCCCCGCCTGAGCACCTCCCGCCTGAGCACCTCCCGCTGAGCACCCTCCCCGCCTGAGCACCCTCCCGCCTGAGCACCCTCCCGCCTGAGCACCTCCCCGCCTGAGCACCCTCCCGCCTGAGCACCTCCCCGCCTGAGCACCTCCCCGCCTGAGCACCCTCCCGCCTGAGCACCTCCCCGCCTGAGCACCCTCCCGCCTGAGCTTCCTCCCGCCTGAGCTTCCTCCCGCCTGAGCTTCCTCCCGCTGGAGTCCAGGATGGCCCGTATTACGAGCGTCTCTACCCCCACCAGGTTCCCCCCGAGCTCGTGATGTAACAGCAAGGCGTGTGTCAGTCCCGGGGGCGGGATCTGAAGCTTCGAACTCGTCGTGATAAACTATACTTTATGTCACTATAATTCATGTTACTGTTATCATCATGTTACAGCCAATAGCGTATTGTATTTTGTATTTTGTATCCGTCTTGTAACACTGGAAGTATAGTTCCGTGTTCAGTATGAAGGTTGAGGCAAACTGTTATTGGTTTCGAAGCGACGATGGTCTGAGCTGGTCGTGTCGGGTAGGAAGTAATGTGTGGTGGTCTGTAGACCCTCCCACCCACACAGCGGGCCACCTGTCGTTAAGTTGTCCTCTTGGCAAATTTGTCGCTTTGATATATATGTTTATAAATATTTTGCGTTCAATTTCTCAGACGCCACCAGTTCCAACGTGTTTTTTTTTTTTTATGTGCATATGATAGTGTGTTTCATGTCTGAAAGTTAAATGGCTCGTTAGTAACTGTGGGCAATATATTGTTATGAGATTTACTTTTACGTATATTTTACGCATTTCGCATTTGTCCTTCAGCGGTACGACATCCCGTGTCAGGAACCTGGTCAACAGATACTGATGATCATTAAATATATTTAAGAGATCTTTTATCTTTTGACTCGACTTGTCGGCGAGACAGGCCAACACCCAACCACGACTGGTCGACCGCACCATTAGGTTGAGCCGCCCCCCCTCCCCCCAACCCACCCCAGCCAATCCACTCCTAGATGGTCGCTGGGTTGGTGACTCACACTCTAGTCGGGTGGAGAGGTGACTCCAGAGGTAGAGGCTTTTCAGGGTGGAGACTCACTGTCGAGTCGAGGGAGCTGACTCTAGGAGTAATAGAGACAGACTATGGCAGCAGTGAGTCAGGGGATGAGTCTGGGAGTGATGGGACCCAACACACACTCACTGGTGAGTCAGAGGACTCATGTACACGATAACAGTACAGGAACTGATTCACGCAGGAGTGAGTCAGAGGAGTGGGGAGTTGGGAGTGGAGGGAACGAAGGGATTATGAACGGAAGGGTGGAAGGAGAGAGATGTGGTTACTGGAGAGAAGGAGGGAGTGGAGAGTCGACGGATAGTGGAGGGAATAAGGATGGGTGAGACAGGGAGGGTGGAGGGTGTGGTTAGGCTGTATAGAGGCTAAGCTAGAGCAGAGGCCGGTGGCGAGCGCCCCTGGCGGCCGGGGCGCATTTTACCGCCCTCCTAAGTCGTCTTCCGGGACACATAAATGTTTCAACCCGGCCCCGTGGTCGTTAGCGGGAGGGGGGAGGGTGGTACGGGGGAGGGGGGGGGAAGAGGTGGCAGGTGCACAAGAGCACGCCTGACTGTGGGATGATGATGAGAGAGAGAGAGAGAGAGAGAGAGAGAGAGAGAGAGAGAGAGAGAGAGAGAGAGAGAGAGAGAGAGAGATCAGTGGAAGGTAAGCGGAGGAGATAACAATTAAGGTGAGAGGTCGGGAGAAGCTAATGAAGGTGTGGGGAGTGACCACTGGATGGAGAGAGTGAGGAGTGGATAGTGAAGGGAAAGAAGTAGCGAGGAGTGGAAGGAAGGAGGGAGTAAGAAAAGGATCATGAAGGGAAGGAGGAAGTAAAGAGTGAGTAGTACCCCAGCATCTAATACCCGCCAGTACCCCAGCATCAATACCCTCCATTACCCCAGCATCAATACCCTCCAGTTCTCAAATATCAATACTCTCCAGTACCCCAACATCAATACCCTCCAGTACCCCAGCATCAATACTCTCCAGTACCCCAACATCAATACCCTCCAGTACCCCAGCATCAATACCCTCCAGTACCCCAGCATCAATACTCTCCAGTACCCCAGCATCAATACCCTCCAATACCCCAGCATCAATACCCTCCAGTACCCCAGCATCAATACCCTCCAATACCCCAGCATCAATACTCTCCAGTACCCCAGCATCAATACTCTCCAGTAACCCAGCATCAATACCCTCCACTACTCCAGCACCAATACCCTCCAGTACCCCAACATCGATACTCTCCAGTACCCCCAGCATCAATACCCTCCACTACTCCAGCACCAATACCCTCCAGTAGCCCAGCATCAATACCGTCCAGTACCCCAGCATCAATACCCTCCAGTACCCCAGCATCAATACCGTCCAGTACCCCAGCACCAATACCCTCCAGTACCCCAGCATCAATACCGTCCAGTACCCCAGCATCAATACTCTCCAGTACCCCAGCATCAATACTCTCCAGTAACCCAGCATCAATACCCTCCACTACTCCAGCACCAATACCCTCCAGTACCCCAGCATCAATACTCTCCAGTACCCCCAGCATCAATACCCTCCAGTACCCCCAGCATCAATACCCTCCAGTACCCCCAGCATCAATACCCTCCAGTACCCCAGCATCAATACCCTCCAGTACCCCAGCATCAATACTCTCCAGTACCCCCAGCATCAATACTCTCCAGTACCCCCAGCATCAATACCCTCCAGTACCCCCAGCATCAATACCCTCCAGTACCCCAGCATCAATACTCTCCAGTACCCCAGCATCAATACCCTCCAGTACCCCAGCATCAATACTCTCCAGTACCCCCAGCATCAATACTCTCCAGTACCCCAGCATCAATACTCTCCAGTACCCCAGCATCAATACCCTCCAGTACCCCCAGCATCAATACCGTCCAGTACCCCGGCATCAATACCCTCCAGTACCCCAGCATCAATACCGTCCAGTACCCCAGCATCAATACTCTCCAGTACCCCCAGCATCAATACCCTCCAGTACCCCCAGCATCAATACCCTCCAGTACCCCCAGCATCAATACCCTCCAGTACCCCCAGCATCAATACCCTCCAGTACCCCAGTATCAATACTCTCCAGTACCCCAGCATCAATACCGTCCAGTCCTCTAGCATCAATACCCTCCAGTTCTCAAGCATCAATACCCTCCAGTACCCCAGCATCAATACCCTCCAGTACCCCAGCATCAATACCCTCCAGTACCCCAGCATCAATACTCTCCAGTACCCCAGCATCAATACCCTCCAATACCCCAGCATCAATACCCTCCAGTACCCCAGCATCAATACCGTCCAGTACCCCAGCATCAATACTCTCCAGTACCCCAGCATCAATACCGTCCAATACCCCAGCATCAATACCCTCCAGTACCCCAGCATCAATACCGTCCAGTACCCCAGCATCAATACTCTCCAGTACCCCAGCATCAATACCCTCCAGTACCCCAGCATCAATACTCTCCAGTACCCCAGCATCAATACCCTCCAGTACCCCAGTAACAATGCCCTCCAGTACTCCAGTATCAATACTCTTCAGCACCCCAGTATCAGTGCTCTCCACTACCCCAGCATCAATACCCTCCATCTCCCCAGTATTAATACCCTCCATCTCCCCAGTATTAATACCCTCCATCTCCCCAGTATTAATACCCTCCAGCTCCCCAGTATTAATACCCTCCATCTCCCCAGTATTAATACCCTCCATCTCCCCAGTATTAATACCCTCCATCTCCCCAGTATTAATACCCTCCAGCTCCCCAGTATTAATACCCTCCAGCTCCCCAGTATTAATACCCAATGAAAATTTTTCCGTACGCCAAAGTTTCCTTTCCATTTAAACTTGACCGTGATGGATCAAAGCAATTTAAGCTCTCTGATATGGGGCACGTGGGTCTCGGGGGGGGGGGGGGGGGGGGGGTTGCTTTGGTCTGGGGTTAGGGAGGAGCAACGCCGTCCTGGGTTGTGGGGGTAGAAGGCCAGGGGTGGAGAGGGGTTAGAATGTCTGGGAAGAAGGGGATGTGGTAGAAGATGAGTGGAGGGGACGGGGTTGAAGACCAGGGGAAGGGAGGGAGTGGGACGTCTGGGGGAGGAGAGGGAGTAGAGGGAAGGAGAAGGGGAGAGAGTGGAGGGAAGGGGAAGGGAGCGGATAGATAGGGGAGAGGGAGTGAAATCGGAGAGGGGATGGGGTAGAAGATCAGGGGAGGCGGTAGATGGTCGAGGGAGAGGAGGAATTGATGTTCTGGTGAGGGGAGGGGTTAACGTTTAGGGAAGGGGGAGGGGTTAATGGTCCGGGGCGGGGGGGAGAAGGAGGAGGGTGATGGTCTGAGAACGGGAAGGGGGTTGATGTTTGGGGGAGGAGAGGGACAGAAGTTCAGGGGAGGGATGAGTAGAGGGGAGGGGAAGAGGAGGAAGGTCGGAACAAGGGAAAAAGGTCGAAGGTCGAGTGAAGGGAGTGGGTAGGAGGCTTGGGGAGGGGAGAGGGGAGGGGTGGGGCAGGGTGGCTCTTACTGGTCAATAACCGTTGACAAAAAGTTTACAGGTTTCTTCTCCGGGTCACCAACTGCCTGGGATGATCTAATCAAAGTTTGTACCAATGTTGGAGATGGAAACCCTCCACCCCCAGCAGTAGAGGTCTATAGCGGGTGTTGGGGATGGAAACCACCCACCCCCAGCTGTAGGTCTGTAGCGGGTGTTGGGGATGGAAACCCTCCACCCCCAGCAGTAGGTCTGTAGCTGGTGTTGGGGGTGGAAACCCTCCACCTCTAGTGGTAGGTATCTAGCGAATATTAGAGTCTAAAACCCTCCTCCAGCAGTAGGCCTCTAATGAGCGTTGGAGATGAATACCTTCTTCCAGCAGCGAGTCTCCATAGCGAATGTTGGAGACTGAAATCCTCCTCCATGAGTAGTAAGTCTCTATGGCGAGAGCCTGAGGTTGAAACCCTTCTCCTCCAGCAGCAGGTCTCTACGACAAGTGCTGGAGACGGAAACCCTTCTCCTTCAGCGGGCTTCTATGGCGAGTGCCTGAGGTTAAAACCCTCCTCCTCCATCGGCAGGTTTCTGTAGTGAGTGTTGGAGATGAAAACCTTCTTTCCTCATCAGCAGGTCTCTAGTGACTATTGGAAATGGAAGCCCTCCTCCAGCAACAGGTCTCTAGCAAATGCTGGAGATTTAAACCCTCCATCTCCATGTCTCTAACGAGTGCTCGAGACTGAAACCCTGCTCCTCCAGCAGCAGGTCTCCAGCGAACGTCACCAAAAGTAACGTCACCTGATAACCACATGACGCGGGTTTTTGCCTTGTACCATAACGTTGTGTGTAACGAACCTCTTAGATTTCTACGAGAGAGTGAACTCTGTTTAAACAAAAGGCTGTG
This sequence comes from Panulirus ornatus, assembly GCF_036320965.1. Taxonomy (NCBI): domain Eukaryota; kingdom Metazoa; phylum Arthropoda; class Malacostraca; order Decapoda; family Palinuridae; genus Panulirus; species Panulirus ornatus. Next base: position 6,927,912 of record NC_092257.1, read on the forward strand.
CGGACTGGCTGTATCTTGACTTCCAAAAAAGCAAATGACTCTATGGCACACAGCAGGATGGCAAAGGAGCTGAATCTTCTGGCAAAAAAATGATAAAGGGAAGACAACTTCCACGGATAAAAGATTGTCTTAATGGAATGGAACAAATGACTCGTGTTAAAGGAGCCTTCTCGAGACGACTTGAGGTGACTAGTGGCGTTATGCAGGGCTCTGTTCGGTGACCATTGCTCTTCTTGATCCATGAGAATGACTTGTCAGAAGAATATGACTGTTAAGTGTTTGCAGATGATGCCAGAGTCATGAGGCAAATAGAAATCCCTCGATATGAACATTATGCAGCAGGGAACAAGCTGCTGGTATATGTAAGTCAAAGGGAGTCGTGAGTCGACACTGTACCTGATCTGTCGCCCGTACGTACCCTACCTAAGGGAAATAGAAACGGAGACACACACACAGTCTGACCAGGGCGTTATGAAGAGTGAGTAATTGTATCCGAAGTTTTCGTAGTGTATATTTCTAGGTAGGAAATCTTGCATCCTGCTGGTTGTACTGTATCCAGCTAGGTATTGTTCTCTCGTATTTTCCAGTCATTACTGATAAAAACTACAACGACTTTTTCCTTCTTTTTCTTCTTATGATGGTTAACTGAGCATTCTACATTTTCACTTTATATTTCTAACACCTTTTCATTTGTCTACCCTAAAATCAATTTGCCATTTCTCTTGCCATTCCTTCAGGTTATGTATCTCACTTTAAATTGCTTTGGCAGTGGAGTATTCCTAGACTACATTTCTTAAGTGCGTGTTATCGGCAAAGTTCGACATTTCAATGATGAATTCCGTCTCAATACCATTGGTGTCGATAATGAAACGTATGATTCTCAGAGGTGAGCCTTGTGGTACCCAACTTGTCACGTCAAACTGATCGAACACTTTCACCTTCAATCCCACTCGTGATTTCCCACATCGTCCTACTACTACTGACGTACACTATGTATCCTCACGGTAAAAAAAAAAAAAAAAATAAATGAAGGTCTATAAAAGCCGCCACACATGAGAGAAGTGACTTTTAATATCCTAGAAACCTTTATAATTCATTCAGTTTTTACACCAATATTGACTTCAGATTTGTACTTGTAAACTCGTTTAACATCAGCTCGTTTTTATTTTCCTTCTGAAAGCCCGTAAGCTGATTGGTCTTCCACGCTCCTCTGTCGTCAGTCATTTCGTTTGCCCAAGGTAGTGGCAGCGAGGGCAGCACCACGCAGGCCTTCATAAACACAACCGGATAAGCACTTGGGTCGGCCGAGCTTCTAGAACCGGTCGTGGGGAATGCCTCCCTCCTCACTCGGCGTTGGAGAACCTCCCGAGTTGTGTAAATGTTTTAACAAGTCATTTTCATACAGCTGACAGTCGCTTTAATAATGATTGGACATTAGAGCCTATATATAGATACTCAAACCCCAGTTAAGCAACACTATTTCTAACACCACCTTTATACATGGTAAAAGTTGAATGTGTTCTGGAGGATAATTTCGAGCGTTTTACTAAATAACTCTGTACTGCATTGTTTTATGATTGACTTCTTTTTTTCTTTTCTTAATTGCTTCTCTATTGAGCCACTGATAATGACAGGATAACAATCCGACTGGATATAAAGGTGTTGCTTATCATGAATCATGTGATAGATGGTGTCCAGAAATCAGACTTGAGGATGTGACTCGTATTTGCCTAGAGAGTGTAGATGGCTTCAGATAGGGGTACACGTCTGGTGGAATGGCTTTCAAGGCTGAGGGGAGGAGGGAGGTTATTAGGGCTTCTCAAGCTCTTACAAAATGACCATATGCAGTTAGGGTGACGTCTGTTGGGGTAGGGGCGACGGCTGCAGTTTGAGGCTTGGCTGACCTTTTCATATATGCATGAAGGTCGCTGGGTGGTTATGAAGTGGCTTAGGTGGGAGGGGGCGAGTGCTGGTGCATAAAATTGATTGCCGAGCATGTTGATGTGGGCGTGTATTAGAAGTCTATATGTTTCCTTGCAGGTGTCTTTTATATATATATATATATATATATATATATATATATATATATATATATATATATATATATATATATATATATATATATATATATATATATATATATATATATACATATATATATACATATATATATACATATATATATACATATATATATATATATATATATATATATATATATATATATATATATATATATATATATATATATATATATATGAAAAACGAAAGAATGGCCCAACCCACCCACATACACATGCATATATATATGCATAAACGCTCACACACGCACAGACACATACCTATACATTTCAACATATACATACATATACATACACAGACATATACATATATACACATGTACATACTTATACTTGCAGCCTTCATCCATTTTCGTCGCCACTCCGCCACAAATGGAATGGCACCCCACTCCCCACGCGCGCGCGAGATATCGCTAGGAAAAGACAACAAAGGCCACATTCGTTCACACTCAGTCTCTAGCTGTCATGTGTAATGCACCGAAACCACAGCTCCATTTCCACATCAAGGCCTCACAAAACTTTCCATGGTTTACCCCAAACCCTTCACATGCCCTGGTTCAGTCCATTGACAGAACGTCGACCCCGGTATACCACAGCGTTTCAATTCACTCTATTCCTTGCCCGCCTTTCACCCTCCTGTATGTTCAGGCTCCGATCACTCAAAATCTTTTATATACCATCCTTCCACCTCCGATTTGGTCTCCCAGTTCTCCTCATTCGCTCCACCTCTGACACATATATCCTCTTTGTCAATCTTTCCTTACTCATTCTCTCCATGTGACCAAACCATTTCAATACACCCTCTTCTGCTTCCTCAACCACACTCTTTTTATTACCACACATCGCTCTTACCCTTTCATTACTTACTCAATCAAACCACCTCACACCACATATTGTCCTCAAACATTTCATTTCCAACACGTCCACCCTCCTTCGCACAACCCTATCTATAGCCCATGCCTCGCAACCATATAACATTGTTGGAACCATTATTCCTTCAAACATCCCCATTTTTTGCTCTCCGAGATAACGTTCTCGCCTTCCACACATTCTTCAACACTCCCAGAACCTTCGTTCCCTCCCCCACCCTATAACTCACTTCCGCTTCTACGGTTCCATCCGTTACCAAATCCCCTCCCAGATATCTAAAACACTTTACTTCCTCAAGCTTTTCTCCTCTCAAACTTACCTAACAATAAACTTTTCCTTCAACCCTGAATATATATATATATATATATATATATATATATATATATATATATATATATATATATATATATATATATATATATATATATATATATATATTCCCTGGGGATAGGGGATTAAGAATACTTCCCACGTATTCCCTGCGTGTCGTAGAAGGCGACTAAAAGGGGAGGGAGCGGGGGGCTGGAAATCCTCCCCACTCGTTTTTTTTTTCATTTTCCAAAAGAAGGAACAGAGGGGGCCAGGTGAGGATATTCCACAAAGGCCCAGTCCTCTGTTCTTAACGCTACCTCGCTAACGCGGGAAATGGCGAATAGTTTAAAAGAAAAGAAAGAAGATATATATATATATATATATATATATATATATATATATATATATATATATATATATATATATATATATATATATATATCTGTGGATGTGACCAGCGAACTGCTGAAGTCCCTTGGATGGCTCGCCACTCAGGCTCTGATGCGTCCAGTGAGGAGGAACCCAGCCATCCAAGGGACTTCAGCAGTTCGCTGGTCACATCCACAGATAAACTTCAGAACCCAGTATCCAACATCCATGGTCACTACTCTTCTGGAAGGAACCAAACTAATAATGGGCTGCAACTCCAGCAAGGACATGGTCACACCCATCGACAACGGTAACCTCCAGAAGACCGATTTCGACGATGAAGGCCTGCACTGTGGCTGAGAGATTGACTTGGGGAGGCAGAAGTGATATTGTGACAGTGATTGTGTCAGCGTCGCGTCGCCTCGCCGCAGTGTATCGAGACAGACTTCCCCAGAACTTTTAAAGGGGAAGTAAATGTTTATAGTTGTGTTAATGGAGTGATAGTTTTCATGCATGGTGTTTTTGACAAGAAAATAGTGAAGTTGGAGAAAAATGTAGCTTAGACATTGAAGCTTATTGATACAGTGGTGAAATTGATGAGAACTGCTATTGACGTTTGTGTGAATAAATTGTACATTTCCTTTTCCATAGCCAGAGGTTGAACCATTATGTGACATTCTTTTTTTTCATTCATTTCAATCTAAAAGTTTGTTTTCTAAATTGTTTCTTACATTTTTCATATGTATATATATGTATGTGTGTGTGTGTGTGTGTATGTGCGTATATGTGTGTATGTGTGTGTGTGTGTGTGTATATGTATATATATATGTATATTATCCCTGGGGATAGGGGTGAAAGAATACTTCCCACGTATTCCTCGCGTGTCGTAGAAAGCGACTAGAGGGGACGGGAGCGGGGGGCCGGAAATCCTCCCCTCCTTGTATTAACTTTCTAAAATGGGAAACAGAAGAAGGAGTCACGCGGGGAGTGATCATCCTCCTCGAAGGCTCAGAGTGGGGTGCCTAAATGTGTGTGGATGTAACCAAGATGTGAAAAAAGGAGAGATAGGTAGTATGTTTGAGGAAAGGAACCTGGATGTTTTGGCTCTGAGTGAAACGAAGCTCAAGGGTAAAGGGGAAGAGTGGTTTGGAAATGTCTGGGGAGTGAAGTCAGGGGTTAGTGAGAGGACAAGAGCAAGGGAAGGAGTAGCAATACTCCTGAAACAGGAGTTGTGGGAGTATGTGATAGAATGTAAGAAAGTAAATTCTCGATTAATATGGGTAAAATTGAAAGTTGATGGAGAGAGGTGGGTGATTATTGGTGCATATGCACCTGGGCATGAGAAGAAAGATCATGAGAGGCAAGTGTTTTGGGAGCAGCTGAATGAGTGTGTTAGCGGTTTTGATGCACGAGACCGGGTTATAGTGATGGGTGATTTGAATGCAAAGGTGAGTAATGTGGCAGTTGAGGGAATAATTGGTATGCATGGGGTGTTCAGTGTTGTAAATGGAAATGGTGAAGAGCTTGTAGATTTATGTGCTGAAAAAGGACTGATGATTGGGAATACCTGGTTTAAAAAGCGAGATATACATAAATATACTTATGTAAGTAGGAGAGATGGCCAGAGAGCGTTATTGGATTACGTGTTAATTGACAGGCGTGCGAAAGAGAGACTTTTGGATGTTAATGTGCTGAGAGGTGCAACTGGAGGGATGTCTGATCATTATCTTGTGGAGGCTAAGGTGAAGATTAGTATGGGTTTTCAGAAAAGAGGAGTGAATGTTGGGGTGAAGAAGGTGGTGAGAGTGAGTGAGCTTGGGAAGGAGACCTGTGTGGGGAAGTACCAGGAGAGACTGTGTACAGAATGGAAAAAGGTGAGAACAATGGAAGTAAGGGGAGTGGGGGAGGAATGGGATGTATTTAGGGAATCAGTGATGGATTGCGCAAAAGATGCTTGTGGCATGAGAAGAGTGGGAGGTGGGCTGTTTAGAAAGGGTAGTGAGTGGTGGGATGAAGAAGTAAGAGTATTAGTGAAAGAGAAGAGAGAGGCATTTGGACGATTTTTGCAGGGAAAAAATGCAACTGAGTGGGAGAAGTATAAAAGAAAGAGACAGGAGGTCAAGAGAAAGGTGCAAGAGGTGAAAAAAAGGGCAAATGAGAGTTGGGGTGAGAGACTATCAGTAAATTTTAGGGAGAATAAAAAGATGTTCTGGAAGGAGGTAAATAGGGTGCGTAAGACAAGGGAGCAAATGGGAACTTCAGTGAAGGGCGTAAATGGGGAGGTGATAACAAGTAGCGGTGATGTGAGAAGGAGATGGAATGAGTATTTTGAAGGTTTGTTGAATGTGTCTGATGACAGAGTGGCAGATATAGGGTGTTTTGGTCGAGGTGGTGTGCAAAGTGAGAGGGTTAGGGAAAATGATTTGGTAAACAGAGAAAAGGTAGTAAAAGCTTTGCGGAAGATGAAAGCCGGCAAGGCAGCAGGTTTGGATGGTATTGCAGTGGAATTTATTAAAAAAGGGGGTGACTGTATTGTTGACTGGTTGGTAAGGTTATTTAATGTATGTATGACTCATGGTGAGGTGCCTGAGGATTGGCGGAATGCGTGCATAGTGCCATTGTACAAAGGCAAAGGGGATAAGAGTGAGTGCTCAAATTACAGAGGTATAAGTTTGTTGAGTATTCCTGGTAAATTATATGGGAGGGTATTGATTGAGAGGGTGAAGGCATGTACAGAGCATCAGATTGGGGAAGAGCAGTGTGGTTTCAGAAGTGGTAGAGGATGTGTGGATCAGGTGTTTGCTTTGAAGGATGTATGTGAAAAATACTTAGAGAAGCAAATGGATTTGTATGTAGCATTTATGGATCTGGAGAAGGCATATGATAGAGTTGATAGAGATGCTCTGTGGAAGGTATTAAGAATATATGGTGTGGGAGGAAAGTTGTTAGAAGCAGTGAAAAGTTTTTATCGAGGATGTAAGGCATGTGTACGTGTAGGAAGAGAGGAAAGTGATTGGTTCTCAGTGAATGTAGGTTTGCGGCAGGGGTGTGTGATGTCTCCATGGTTGTTTAATTTGTTTATGGATGGGGTTGTTAGGGAGGTAAATGCAAGAGTTTTGGAAGGAGGGGCAAGTATGAAGTCTGTTGGGGATAAGAGAGCTTGGGAAGTGAGTCAGTTGTTGTTCGCTGATGACACAGCGCTGGTGGCTGATTCATGTGAGAAACTGCAGAAGCTGGTGACTGAGTTTGGTAAAGTGTGTGGAAGAAGAAAGTTAAGAGTAAATGTGAATAAGAGCAAGGTTATTAGGTACAGTAGGGTTGAGGGTCAAGTCAATTGGGAGGTGAGTTTCAATGGAGAAAAACTGGAGGAAGTGAAGTGTTTTAGATATCTGGGAGTGGATCTGGCAGCGGATGGAACCATGGAAGAGAAAGTGGATCATAGGGTGGGGGAGGGGGCGAAAATTCTGGGGGCCTTGAAGAATGTGTGGAAGTCGAGAACATTATCTCGGAAAGCAAAAATGGGTATGTTTGAAGGAATAGTGGTTCCAACAATGTTGTATGGTTGCGAGGCGTGGGCTATGGATAGAGTTGTGCGCAGGAGGATGGATGTGCTGGAAATGAGATGTTTGAGGACAATGTGTGGTGTGAGGTGGTTTGATCGAGTGAGTAACGTAAGGGTAAGAGAGATGTGTGGAAATAAAAAGAGCGTGGTTGAGAGAGCAGAAGAGGGTGTTTTGAAGTGGTTTGGGCACATGGAGAGGATGAGTGAGGAAAGATTGACCAAGAGGATATATGTGTCGGAGGTGGAGGGAACTAGGAGAAGAGGGAGACCAAATTGGAGGTGGAAAGATGGAGTGAAAAAGATTTTGTGCGATCGGGGCCTGAACATGCAGGAGGGTGAAAAGAGGGCAAGGAATAGAGTGAATTGGAGCGATGTGGTATACCGGGGCTGACGTGCTGTCAGTGGATTGAATCAAGGCATGTGAAGCGTCTGGGGTAAACCATGGAAAGCTGTGTAGGTATGTATATTTGCGTGTGTGGACGTATGTATATACATGTGTATGGGGGGGGGGTTGGGCCATTTCTTTCGTCTGTTTCCTTGCGCTACCTCGCAAACGCGGGAGACAGCGACAAAGTATAAAAAAAAAAAAAAATATATATATACATATATATATATAAGTGTTTTGGGAGCAGCTAAATGAATGTGTTAGCGGTTTTGATGCACGAGACCGGGTTATAGTGATGGGTGATTTGAATGCAAAGGTGAGTAATGTGGCAGTTGAGGGAATAATTGGTATGCATGGGGTGTTCAGTGTTGTAAATGGAAATGGTGAAGAGCTTGTAGATTTATGTGCTGAAAAAGGACTGATGATTGGGAATACCTGGTTTAAAAAGCGAGATATACATAAGTATACTTATGTAAGTAGGAGAGATGGCCAGAGAGCGTTATTGGATTACGTGTTAATTGACAGGCGTGCGAAAGAGAGACTTTTGGATGTTAATGTGCTGAGAGGTGCAACTGGAGGGATGTCTGATCATTATCTTGTGGAGGCTAAGGTGAAGATTAGTATGGGTTTTCAGAAAAGAGGAGTGAATGTTGGGGTGAAGAAGGTGGTGAGAGTAAGTGAGCTTGGGAAGGAGACCTGTGTGGGGAAGTACCAGGAGAGACTGTGTACAGAATGGAAAAAGGTGAGAACAATGGAAGTAAGGGGAGTCGGGGAGGAATGGGATGTATTTAGGGAATCAGTGATGGATTGCGCAAAAGATGCTTGTGGCATGAGAAGAGTGGGAGGTGGGCTGTTTAGAAAGGGTAGTGAGTGGTGGGATGAAGAAGTAAGAGTATTAGTGAAAGAGAAGAGAGAGGCATTTGGACGATTTTTGCAGGGAAAAAATGCAATTGAGTGGGAGAAGTATAAAAGAAAGAGACAGGAGGTCAAGAGAAAGGTGCAAGAGGTGAAAAAAAGGGCAAATGAGAGTTGGGGTGAGAGACTATCAGTAAATTTTAGGGAGAATAAAAAGATGTTCTGGAAGGAGGTAAATAGGGTGCGTAAGACAAGGGAGCAAATGGGAACTTCAGTGAAGGGCGTAAATGGGGAGGTGATAACAAGTAGCGGTGATGTGAGAAGGAGATGGAATGAGTATTTTGAAGGTTTGTTGAATGTGTCTGATGACAGAGTGGCAGATATAGGGTGTTTTGGTCGAGGTGGTGTGCAAAGTGAGAGGGTTAGGGAAAATGATTTGGTAAACAGAGAAGAGGTAGTAAAAGCTTTGCGGAAGATGAAAGCCGGCAAGGCAGCAGGTTTGGATGGTATTGCAGTGGAATTTATTAAGAAAGGGGGTGACTGTATTGTTGACTGGTTGGTAAGGTTATTTAATGTATGTATGACTCATGGTGAGGTGCCTGAGGATTGGCGGAATGCGTGCATAGTGCCATTGTACAAAGGCAAAGGGGATAAGAGTGAGTGCTCAAATTACAGAGGTATAAGTTTGTTGAGTATTCCTGGTAAATTATATGGGAGGGTATTGATTGAGAGGGTGAAGGCATGTACAGAGCATCAGATTGGGGAAGAGCAGTGCGGTTTCAGAAGTGGTAGAGGATGTGTGGATCAGGTGTTTGCTTTGAAGAATGTATGTGAGAAATACTTAGAAAAGCAAATGGATTTGTATGTAGCATTTATGGATCTGGAGAAGGCATATGATAGAGTTGATAGAGATGCTCTGTGGAAGGTATTAAGAATATATGGTGTGGGAGGCAAGTTGTTAGAAGCAGTGAAAAGTTTTTATCGAGGATGTAAGGCATGTGTACGTGTAGGAAGAGAGGAAAGTGATTGGTTCTCAGTGAATGTAGGTTTGCGGCAGGGGTGTGTGATGTCTCCATGGTTGTTTAATTTGTTTATGGATGGGGTTGTAAGGGAGGTAAATGCAAGAGTCCTGGAAAGAGGGGCAAGTATGAAGTCTGTTGGGGATGAGAGAGCTTGGGAAGTGAGTCAATTGTTGTTCGCTGATGATACAGCGCTGGTGGCTGATTCATGTGAGAAACTGCAGAAGCTGGTGACTGAGTTTGGTAAAGTGTGTGGAAGAAGAAAGTTGAGAGTAAATGTGAATAAGAGCAAGGTTATTAGGTACAGTAGGGGTGAGGGTCAAGTCAATTGGGAGGTGAGTTTGAATGGAGAAAAACTGGAGGAAGTGAAGTGTTTTAGATATCTGGGAGTGGATCTGTCAGCGGATGGAACCATGGAAGCGGAAGTGGATCATAGGGTGGGGGAGGGGGCGAAAATTTTGGGAGCCTTGAAAAATGTGTGGAAGTCGAGAACATTATCTCGGAAAGCAAAAATGGGTATGTTTGAGGGAATAGTGGTTCCAACAATGCTGTATGGTTGCGAGGCGTGGGCTATGGATAGAGATGTGCGCAGGAGGATGGATGTGCTGGAAATGAGATGTTTGAGGACAATGTGTGGTGTGAGGTGGTTTGATCGAGTAAGTAACGTAAGGGTAAGAGAGATGTGTGGAAATAAAAAGAGCGTGGTTGAGAGAGCAGAAGAGGGTGTTTTGAAATGGTTTGGGCACATGGAGAGAATGAGTGAGGAGAGATTGACCAAGAGGATATATGTGTCGGAGGTGGAGGGAACGAGGAGAAGAGGGAGACCAAATTGGAGGTGGAAAGATGGAGTGAAAAAGATTTTGTGTGATCGGGGCCTGAACATGCAGGAGGGTGAAAGGAGGGCAAGAAATAGAGTGAATTGGAGTCATGTGGTATACAGGGGTTGACGTGCTGTCAGTGGATTGAAGCAAGGCATGTGAAGCGTCTGGGGTAAACCATGGAAAGCTGTGTAGGTATGTATATTTGCGTGTGTGGACGTGTGTATGTACATGTGTATGGGGGGGGGGGGTTGGGCCATTTCTTTCGTCTGTTTCCTTGCGCTACCTCGCAAACGCGGGAGACAGCGACAAAGTATAAAAAAAAAAAAAAAAAAAAAAAATATATATATATATATATATACATATATATATATATATATATATATATATATATATATATATATATATATATATATATATATATATATATATATATATATATATATATATATATATATATATATATATATATAAGTATAAGTATATGTATGTAAGTAGGAGAGATGGCCAGAGAACGTTATTAGATCCCGTGTTATTTGACAGGCGCGTGAAAGAGAGACTTTGGATGTTAATGTGCTGAGAGGTGCAACTAGAGGGATGTCTGATCATTATCTTGTGGAGGCGAAGGGGAAGATTTGTATGGGTTTTCAGAAAAGAAGAGAGAATGTTGGGGTGAAGAGGGTGGTGAGAGTAAGTGAACTTGGGAAGGAGACTTGTGTGAGGAAGTACCAGGAGAGACTGAGTACAGAATGGAAAAAGGTGAGAACAAAGGAGTTAAGGGGAGTGGGGGAGGAGTGGGATGTATTTAGGGAAGCAGTGATGGCTTGCGCAAAAGATGCTTGTGGCATGAGAAGCGTGGGAGGTGGGTTGATTAGAAAGGGTAGTGAGTGGTGGGATGAAGAAGTAAGATTATTAGTGAAAGAGAAGAGAAAGGCATTTGGACGATTTTTGCAGGGAAAAAATGCAATTGAGTGGGAGATGTATAAAAGAAAGAGACAGGAGGTCAAGAGAAAGGTGCAAGAGGTGAAAAAGAGGGCAAATGAGAGTTGGGGTGAGAGAGTATCGTTAAATTTTAGGGAGAATAAAAAGATGTTTTGGAAGGAGGTAAATAAACTGCGTAAGACAAGGGAGCAAATGGGAACTTCAGTGAAGGGGGCTAATGGGGAGGTGATAACAAGTAGTGGTGATGTGAGAAGGAGATGGAGTGAGTATTTTGAAGGTTTATTGAATGTATTTGATGATAGAGTGGCAGATATGGGGTGTTTTGGTCGAGGTGGTGTGCAAAGTGAGTGGGTTAGGGAAAATGATTTGGTAAACAGAGAAGAGGTAGTAAAAGCTTTGCGGAAGATGAAAGCCGGCAAGGCAGCAGGTTTGGATGGTATTGCAGTGGAATTTATCAACAAAGGGGGTGACTGTATTGTTGACTGGTTGGTAAGGTTATTTCATGTATGTATGATTCAGGGTTAGGTGCCTGAGGATTGGCGGAATGCGTGCATAGTGCCATTGTACAAAGGGAAAGGGGATAAGAGTGAGTGCTCAAATTACAGAGGTATAAGTTTGTTGAGTATTCCTGGTAAATTATATGGGAGGGTATTGACTGAGAGGGTGAAGGCATGTACAGAGAAGAGCAGTGTGGTTTCAGAAGTGGTAGAGGATGTGTGGATCAGGTGTTTGCTTTGAAAAATGTATGTGAGAAATACTTAGAAAAGCAAATGGATTTGTATGTAGCATCTATGGATCTGGAGAAGGCATATGATAGAGTTGATAGAGATGCTCTGTGGAAGGTATTAAGAATATATGGTGTGGGAGGCAAGTTGTTAGAAGCAGTGAAAAGTCTTTATCGAGGATGTAAGGCATGTATACGTGTAGGAAGAGAGGAAAGTGATTGGTTCTCAGTGAATGTAGGTTTGCGGCAGGGGAGTGATGTCTCCATGGTTGTTTAATTTGTTTATGGATGGGGCTGTTAGGGAGGTAAATGCAAGAGTTTTGGAAAGAGGGGCAAGTAGGAAGTCTGTTGTGGATGAGAGAGCTTGGGAAGTGAGTCAGTTGTTGTTCGCTGATACAGCGCTGGTGGCTGATTCATGTGAGAAACTGCAGAAGCTGGTGACTGAGTTTGGTAAAGTGTGTGAAAGAAGAAAGTTAAGAGTAAATGTGAATAAGAGCAAGGTTTTTAGGTACAGTAGGGTTGAGGGTCAAGTCAATTGGGAGGTAAGTTTGAATGGAGAAGAACTGGAGAAAGTAAAGTGTTTTAGATATGTGGGTGTGGATCTGGCAGCGGATGGAACCATGGAAGCGGAAGTGAATCATAGGGTGGGGGAGGGGGCGAAAATCCTGGGAGCCTTGAAGAATGTGTGGAAGTCGAGAACATTATTTCGGAAAGCAAAAATGGGTATGTTTGAAGGAATAGTAGTTCCAACAATGTTGTATGGTTGCGAGGCGTGGGCTATGGATAGAGTTGTGCGCAGGAGAGTGGATGTGCTGGAAATGAGATGTTTGAGGACAATATGTGGTGTGAGTTAGTTTGATCGAGTAAGTAATGTAAGGGTAAGAGAGATGTGTGGAAATAAAAAGAGCGTGGTTGAGAGAGCAGAGGAGGTTGTTTTGAAATGGTTTGGGCACATGGAGAGAATGAGTGAGGAAAGATTGACCAAGAGGATATATGTGTCGGAGGTGGAGGGAACGAGAAGTGGGAGACCAAATTGGAGGTGGAAAGTTGGAGTGAAAAAGATTTTGAGTGATTGGGGCCTGAACATGCAGGAGGGTGAAAGGCGTACAAGGAATAGAGTGAATTGGAACGATGTGGTATACCGGGGTCGACGTGCTGTCAATGGATTGAATCAGGGCATGTGAAGTGTCTGGGGTAAACCATAGAAATTTCTGTGGGGCCTGGATGTGGAAAGGGAGCTGTGGTTTCGGGCATTATTGCATGATAGCTAGAGACTGAGTGTGAACGAATGGGGCCTTTGTTGTCTTTTCCTAGGGCTACCTCGCACACATGAGGGGGGAGGGCGATGTTATTCCATGTGTGGCGAGGTGGCGATGGGAATGAATAAAGGCAGACAGTGTGAATTGTGCGCATGTGTATATATGTATGTGTCTGTGTGTGTGTATATATATATATATATATATGTGTACATTGAGATGTATGGGTATGTATATTTGCGTGTGTGGACGTGTATGTATATACATGTGTATGGGGGTGGGTTTTGCCATTTCCTTCGTCTGTTTCCTTGCGCTACCTCGCAAACGTGGGAAACAGCGACAAAGCAAAATAATAAGTAAATAATATATAAATATATATATATATATATATATATATATATATATATATATATATATATATATATATATATATATATATATATCTTTTTTTTTTTTTGCTTTGTCGCTGTCTCCCGCGTTTGCGAGGTAGCGCAAGGAAACAGACGAAAGAAATGGCCCAACCCACCCCCATACAATATGTATATACATACACGTCCACACCCGCAAATATACATACCCATACATCTCAATGTACACATATATATATATATATACACACACAGACACGCACACACACACACATATATATATACATATATATATATATATATATATATATATATATATATATATATATATATATATATATATATATATATATATATATATATATATATATATATATATCATAGTGACCGACTTAGCACGGGCAAATAACGTATCCCAATGTACGTCATCTCGAGTTAATAAAAAAATAAAAGAAGAAAGAAATTAATCAGGCTTCCGCATGTACTTACAGACATGACTCTTCCTTGAAAAAGTTTATTTGAAGAGGAAAAGACAGAAGAGGGAAGAGAATTCCACAGCTCAGCTATTCGAGGGAAGAAGGTGGCATCATAACAGTCAATCCTTGAGAGGTAGGTCTCAACACAGAAGCTGTGGGAAGCAGCAGTCAGACATGTGCCACGGGTCCACACCTTTGGCGATGGGGACATATGCAGACATTCAGTGAAAAAATGACAATGATACCTATAGAATATATGTATAATAGAGAGAGAGAGAGAGGAGCAATATGGCGGCGTACGGACAGGGAAGATTGAAGAGAGGTGTTGCCAGAGAAATGTAGAATGAGCCAACCCAGGCGTGTGAAACAGTTGCTCACAAGAATGATAATTACGGCATCAGTGCAACACTTCCAGCTTTTGAGAAGCAGACTATGTAACGTTGATGACGTGGGGTTTCCAGAACAGACTGGAGGATATGGCTACGCCCAACATGTTTATCATATTGCTGGGTTGATGTGGCCTTTAGAATCAAGAGAGAGAAACAAATGATTCTTAGAAGGAGACACAAGGGAGAAATGCATCCTAGCACCAGTAAATCTTACAAGGTTACTGCTTCCCCAATCCAAAGTGCCACACAAGTTCGGACCGAGAGAGGAAATATGCCCAGTACGTGAAAGAGGAGTATTAAATGGTGGTGAAGGCAAGTGAGGTGATGTATGTAAAGTGGAATCATAAGCTTCAGTGTGAATAAGGCTAGAAGAGAGAAATTCATTTACTGAGAGAAGAAAAAGAGTGGGTGACAGGACAGAACCCTGAGGAACACCACTACTGATAGCATAGGAGGAGAATGTCGCTACATCGACGACTACTGTGACGCAACGGCCAGAAGGGAAACTGTGCATAAGAGAAGAGAGAGAAGCAGAGAAGCCAAAAGGAAGGGAGTTTAGAAAGGAAAGACTTATGCTACCTCCCGCCTGATACTTTGGAGGTGTCGAGGCCTACGACTAAAGTTTAAATCCGACAGAAGGACCAAAGATGAGTCACATGGGAGAGATCACCAGTAACTCTAGTAATGGGAAATCCATACTGTCGATCTGAAAGAAGGGAATGGGATTCTAAGTGACTGAGAAAGTGAGATTTTAGGAGAGTTTCAGCGACTGAAGATAGCAGAAGTGAGAGCAATGGGGCGATACTTGATGGGGTCAGAGCAGTCTCACACACACACACACACACACACACACACACACACACACGCTAGCACAAACGTCAAAAAAACCTATTGAAATGCTGTTTAAAATGCCAATGGAGAGAGATCGGCTGTTAAAGGAATGGAAAGATGCAAATGTCAAACGTATCAATAAGAAAGGAGGCCGGGAACAAGCACTGAGCCACAGACCTGTCTCACCGTCGAGTGTGGTTTGTAAGGTTCTGGAAAAGATTATTAGAAATCGAATGGATGACTTTATACAGACGAAAAATTACAGCACAGTTTTAGGAAATGGAAGACGTGTGTAAAAAACCTCCTAGACGTCTACGAGAGAGTGAGCTCTGCCTTAGACAAAAGGGAAGGCTGGGTGGATTCTTTGTATCTGGACTATGTCCACAAGGGAGGCTGATTAAGAAGCTGGATCACAGGGCTGGGAGGATCGGGGAACTCCTTCAATGTACAGGAGGTTATCTTAGTTGATAGGACAAAGGACGCATATCGGAGGTGACAAGGTGACCGGCGGAGTGCTACAGGGCTCTGTTGTGCAACCATTACTCTTCTTGATCTTGGTACACGACGTGCCTGAGGGTACGTGCAGACTTACCTGAATATATCTGCAGATGATGCAAGCATCATGAGGGAAGTGAAAAGCATGGAGGATTTCATCAGCTTAAAAGGGGACCTAATCAGACTCCAAAGTTGGTCTGATACATGGCTGATGATATTCAGCCTGAGCTAACTAAAGTAACGAGAATGGGAGAGAGTGAAAGAAAGCCACAGTATAATCATTATCATAATACATCATGCCTAATCTGCAGCCAGAGTCCAATATTAAAAGAATTGTTTAGGAACCAATCAGACTACTGGCGAATATCACAAAAACCTCCAGTTGTACAGACAGGGAAATGATAAGCAAGCTCTTCATACCCTACATCAGGCCATGCTTAGAAAAAGATTGTACCTGAATTAAGAGAACCGAGTTACAGGGAGAGGCGAGAGGCTTTAGATTTGCCTATCTCGAAGAGTGATGGGTGACCTTATCACAACATTAAGTTTGTAAAACACTGATGACATGGACAGAGTACAGTTCTGCGAGAGATGCAGTGATAGAGAAACCAGAAGACATAACATGAATAAAGAAATTTGCTATAAAAAAAATGTAAAGAAGTACTTTTACAGTATAAGCGTTGTGGAAGAATGGAACAGAATGACTATTAGGACATGGTTAATGCAGAGAGCGTTCATGAATTTAAGATACATGTTAGTAAGAGAATGTTCAAGAGATGGGGCCCCATGAGTGTAGACCTCCCTCCCAGTATTGTACAAACGAGTAATTAGAAATAGGTAATAACACAAACACACACACACCCCAACACACACACATACACACACACACACGGAGAAGTTAACGAAATGCGATAGTTAGTGCTGCAACATACCAATTTAACGGGTCCCGGTTCGAATCCCAGACATGAAGGACGGCTCACGGTCAAACTAATTGTTCATCCTCCCCTTCACCCAGAGGGATGTACATGACGTTCTGGCATGACATGTTTACAAGGTCAAGAGACAGGGAGGAGGTGATGTACAAATCTCTCACCCCAGCAGCACACAAATGGTAATCAAAAACAGTCATCACACGGAAGGAGGCGGGCGGCCACACACCCACCCACCCTCGCCCTACAAGATTAATAGACTACTTTATATGGAAGGAAACTTTCATACAAATTTTGGCCTAACTTTGGCTGGGGTCCAGGAAGGGCCTTCCACGCACCAGGGCCGGATCCCTACCGTATTACCATGACTGAAGACCTCCTCCACCACCCACCCCCCACCTACAGTACCCTCCACCTTCCTCCTCCACCACCCTCCCCCCACCTACAGTACCCTCCGCCTTCCTCTTCCACCACCCACCCCCCACCTACGGTACCCTCCACCTTCCTCCTCCACCACCCACCCCACCACCTACAGTACCCTCCACCTTCCTCCTCCACCACCCACCACCCACCTACAGTACCCTCCACCTTTCTCCTCCACCACCCACCACCCACCTGCTGTACCCTCCACCTTTCTCCTCCACCACCCACCACCCACCTGCTGTACCCTCCACCTTTCTCCTCCACCACCCACCACCACCTACGGTACCCTGCACCTTCCTCCTCCACCACCCACCCTCCACCTGCTGTACCCTCCGCCTTCCTCCTCCACCACCCACCACCACCTACAGTACCCTTAACCTTCCTCCTCCACCACCCACCACCCACCTGCTGTACCCTCCACCTTCCTCCTCCACCACCCCCCCCACCTACAGTACCCTCCACCTTCCTCCTCCACCATCCACCCCCCACCTACTGTACCCTCCACCTTTCTCCTCCACCACCCACCACCACCTACGGTACCCTCCACTTTCCTCCTCCACCACCCACCCCCCACCTACAGTACCATCCACCTTCCTCCTACACCACCCATCCCCACCTACAGTACCCTCTACCTTCCCCGTACAATACCAACCACCTCCCACCTACAGTACCCTCCACCTTCCTCCTCCACCACCCACCACCCACCTACAGTACCCTCCACCTTCCTCCTCCACCACCCACCTCCCCACCTACAGTACCCTCCACCTTCCTCCTCCACCATCCACCCCCCACCTACTGTACCTTCCACCTTCCTCCTCCACCACCCACCCCCCACCTACAGTACCCTCCACCTTCCTCCTACACCACCCACCCCCACCTACAGTACCCTCCACCTTCCTCCTCCACCACTCACCCCCCACCTACTGTACCCTCCACCTTCCTCCTCCACCACCCACCCCCCACCTACAGTACCCTCCACCTTCCTCCTCCACTACCCACCCCCCACCTACAGTACCCTCCACCTTCCCCGTACAATACCACCCACCTTCCACCACCTCCATTTCCGTCATCAGTCATCCTCCCTCGTACCGTCAACAGTCATCCTCCCTCGTCCCATCAGCATTAGCTCCCTCATGTTATGTGGAAGGAAAAGTTTATATATGATGGAAAGGAGAGTGAAAAAAAAAGTTCCCATCGTCAATTTTCATTGAATACAAGTTTAGATTCCATTTTTATCCTGGGGGATGGCAAGGAAGAACCATAAATCTAAAAGAGTAGCTCATTGGGGGTAATAGATGTTGGGGTACTTTGTGAAACCGTCCAGCCAGCCAGCCAGCCAGCCACCAAGTCAACCAGCCAGCTAGCCAGCCAGCCAGCCACAAGTCAACCTCCCAGCCAGCCAGCCAGCCATCAAGTCAACCAGCCAGCCAGCCACCAAGTCAACCAGCCAGCCAGCCAGCCAACCACCAAGTCAACCAGCCAGCCAGCCAGCCACTAAGTCAACCTGCCAGCCAGCCAGCCAGCCACCAAGTCAACCAGCCAGCCAGCCAGCCAGCCACCAAGTCAACCAACCCGCCAACCACAGTTTGCCTCACTAAGGAGGTGTCAAACTTGGATACCATTCTTCCAAAGAACTAGGATTCACTTGTTCAGACTAATCATAATAATAATACACCTTCGACTCTCTCTCTCTCTCTCTCTCTCTCTCTCTCTCTCTCTCTCTCTCTCTCTCTCTCTCTCTCTCTAGCTTTGTCTCTGCCTGTCTCTCTCCTGCCTTGTCCCTGTCTGTCTCGCTCTCTAGCTTTGATCCTGTCTGTGTCTCTTGCTTTCTCTTGCTCATGCTGTTTCTCTCGCTGTCTTTCTGTCTGCCTCTTCATCACAGTCTACCCAGCCTCCACAGACACCAGCAGATCCGGGCCTTCCAGTCTGTTTGTTTATGCAGGAGGCTATCACCCCTTCCTCACCATCACCACGCACCCCCCCCACACACCCACTCTCTCCATCATCATTACTTCCCTCCCTATCCACCACGCCCTCCTTCCCTGGCAACCACATTACCCCTCCCCTCACCACCAAATCCTCCCGCCCTCGTCACCACACCCTCCCTCATCACCACCATTCCCTCCCTCTCTCTCTGGCTACCACACCTTCCCTCACCGCCAACACTCCCTCCCTTCCTCCCTCCCTAACCACCACTCAATCACTCATCCCCTCTTATTGCCACCAATATCGTCGACACAACCCTCCCCTCCCATTCAAGAACAAAATAATTTCCCGGAAATACATCACCCAAGTGGCCAGCAATATTTAACCGATCAGGGAAAAAGATAAATTCCTGGCCACTGTGTATTGGGGTTAGTTATCGTACGTCTGGCAAGACAGCCTTATTATAGCATAGACAAGCGGATTCGGACCCTCCGGGCCCTCATTTGCTCAATCCTGTCGAGGATTACTACACCTTCCCTCATCACCATCACTCCTTCCCTCCTTGGCCACCACACCCTCCCTCACCAATGCCACCGCCTCTCTTACTAGCCACCACACCCTTCTTCGCCAGCCCTTCTACCACATCCTTCACCAGAGTTAGTTATGATTTATCGTGCGTCTGGCAACTACCTCGTCGTATCTACAACTACGTGAGGGGGATTAGTTATCGTGCAACTTCTTCAGTGTTTCTACAACTGCGTGTTGGGTTAGACGTGCACCAGGCAACTTCCTCGCCATATCTGCAGAAAAGGGACAGACAGAGAGACAGGAGCGTCTGTTTCATAGTCCCGATGTGAAGGCCAGAGGTTGAGGCAATCCTCTGACATGCATCACCGTTTCGACCATGTTTGTTTGCATTTGGTGGCATTCATTGTCCTCCACTCTGCTACCGGTCACCCTCAGCCTGCCACCACTAGACCTCAGCCTGCCACCAATCACTTCCATCTCCCCACTACTTAACCTCAGCCTGCCACCACTTACAGCCGCGAGCCTGCCAACTCTATTCTCCCGCCTGACACCACTCACCCCGAGCCCGCCACCAATCACTTCCAGCTCGCCACCACTAAACTCCAGACCGCCAACTTCTGCCACATTCATATACTGATTTACTGAACTTCCTTTATATTACAAATTTCCAAATAGTTTCTCTTAATTTCATTACTTTTTAACTTTACCGAGTCTATATAGGGTCCACCCCCAACCCCACTTAGACATCCATCCTCATCGTCCTCCCCCCCCCCCCTCTCTCTCTCTCTCTCTCTCTCTCTCTCTCTCTCTCTCTCTCTCTCTCTCTCTCTCTCTCTCTCTCTCCTAGTCATGAGTGTTACAGATGTTGCCTCCTGGAGTTTCCCCCATGTATTACTACCCTGCCTTCCTTTACTTATGGACCAAGAGGCTGCTGCACCTCACACCTTACGTAGGTTAGGCCACTCCAGCCTTACACCAGGTTTACGTGGGGCTCGATAACTTGA
>NC_092257.1:6948573-6959260 GCF_036320965.1 Panulirus ornatus
TATATACATATATATAACCAACTGGTTATCAGGAAGTTAGTGGCAACTGTGTGGTGAGCCAAAATGCAGTGGTTGTCATGTTCCACCCATCTGACCCAGATGCAGCAAGAGTGAGTCGAATGTGTCAGGTGGACTCGGTTGCATTGCAGTATCCCAAGCGCACGGAAATAGCAACAGAGAAAGGTGCATGAGAAGGACAACGGTGGCCAAGATGTCAGAGAGGGATACGTTGTTTGTGTTGCAGACTCTCTTCAACTACAGAAGAAATGTGGATTTCTTCCCCAAGTAAAGGCAGGACCCCAGCTCCCGGGGGATCGAGATGACCTCCCGAGTTCTGAGGCACATTTATCCAACATGTGCATTGCCGATATGTTTACAATGACCCACGAGTACCCATATCAAGATTGATATCTTTTACACATGAATGAAGTTTGTTAATGATATTACCCTGAGCTTCATTCGACTCTGTGAAACAGGAGTTTATTGTTTAAAAGCCGATAACGAATCTGAAAAAATAACTGCTTTAACGTGACTGGATTTGATTAAGTATTCTATGGCTTTTTTAATTTTTCCAAAAGAAGGAACAGAGAATTGGGCCAGGTGAGGGTATTCCCTCAAAGGCCCAGTCCTCTGTTGTCAACGCTACCTCGCTGATGCGGGAAATGGCGAATAGTTTGAAAGAAATATATACATATATATATATATATATATATATATATATATATATATATATATATATATATATATATATATATATATATACATATATATATTTCTTTTTTTTTTTTTAAACTATTCGCCATTTCCCGCGTTAGCGAGGTAGCGTTAAGAACAGAGAACTGGGCCACTGAGGGAATATCCTCACCTGGCCCCCTTCTCTGTTCCTTCTTTTGGAAAATTAAAAAAAAAAAATTGAGAGGGGAGGATTTCCAGCCCCCCGCTCCCTCCCCTTTTAGTCGCCTTCTACGACACGCAGGGAATACGTGGGAAGTATTCTTTCTCCCCTATCCCCAGGGATATATATATATATATATATATATATATATATATATATATATATATATATATATATATATATATATATATATACATATATATATTTTCTTTTTTTGTCGCTGTCTCCCGCGTTTGCGAGGTAGCGCAAGGAAACAGACGAAAGAAATGGCCCAACCCACCCCCATACACATGTATATACATACGTCCACGCACGCAATTATACATACCTACACAGCTTTCCATGGTTTACCCCAGACGCTTCACATGCCTTGATTCAATCCATTGACAGCACGTCAACCCCGGTATACCACATCGCTCCAATTCACTCTATTCCTTGCCCTCCTTTCACCCTCCTGCATGTTCAGGCCCCGATCACACAAAATCTTTTTCACTCCATCTTTCCACCTCCAATTTGGTCTCCCTCTTCTCCTCGTTCCCTGCACCTCCGACACATATATCCTCTTGGTCAATCTTTCCTCACTCATTCTCTCCATGTGCCCAAACCATTTCTAAACACCCTCTTCTGCTCTCTCAACCACGCTCTTTTTATTTCCACACATCTCTCTTACCCTTACGTTACTTACTCGATCAAACCACCTCACACCACACATTGTCCTCAAACATCTCATTTCCAGCACATCCATCCTCCTGCGCACAACTCTATCCATAGCCCACGCCTCGCAATCATACAACATTGTTGGAACCACTATTCCTTCAAACATACCCATTTTTGCTTTCCGAGATAGTGTTCTCGACTTCCACACAATCTTCAAGGCTCCCAGAAATTTCGCCCCCTCCCCCACCCTATGATCCACTTCCGCTTCCATGGTTCCATCCGCTGCCAGATCCACTCCCAGATATCTAAAACACTTCACTTCCTCCAGTTTTTCTCCATTCAAACTCACCTCCCAATTGACTTGAACCTCAACCCTACTGTACCTAATAACCTTGCTCTTATTCACATTTACTCTTAACTTTCTTCTTTCACACACTTTACCAAACTCAGTCACCAGCTTCTGCAGTTTCTCACATGAATATATATATATATATATATATATATATATATATATATATATATATATATATATATATATATATATATATATATATATATATATATATATATATATATATATATATATATATATATATATATATATATATATATATATATATATATATATATTTTTTTTTTTTTTCTAAAAGGGAAGTAAATGTTTATAGTTGCGTTACTGGAGTGATAGTTTTCATACATGGTGCACTGACAAGAAAATAGTGAAATTGGAAAAGAATGTAGCTTAGACATTGAAGCTTATTCTTTCATTGAAATGTGGACAAAGGGAGCATTTTTCAAAGTGATAGAGATAGAAAGCAAAAAGGTGTTTTTCATGAATGTACTGGAAAAGTTGAGGTCCAGATAAACTTTTGGTCTGTCAAGGCTTTATTATGGCGGATGACCAACTACCTACCCTCATGTATCCAAGATATGGTTGTACTTTGTGTAATGAAGACAATTGAGAAACATCATAAGCCAAAATTCCAGTTTCATGATCAGAGAAGTGGACCAGGCAGTATGATACAGTGGTTAAATTGATGAAAACTACTATTGACGTTTGTGTAAATAAATTATACATTTCCCTTTTCCATAGCCAGAGGTTGAACCATTATGTGACATTCATTTTTCATTTCATTTCAAGCTAGCAGTTTCAGTTTTCTAAATTATTTCTTACATTTTTCATATGTATATATATGTATATGTGTGTGTGTGTGTATATGTGCGTATGTATGTGTATATGTGTATATATGTATATATATATATATATATATATATATATATATATATATATATATATATATATATATATATATATATATATATATATATATATATATATATATATTATCCCTGGGGATAGGGGTGAAAGAATACTTCCCACGCATTCCTCGAGTTTCGTAGAAGGCGACTAGAGGGGACGGGAGCGGGGGGCCAGAAATCCTCCCCTCGTATTTTTTAACTTTCTAAAATGGGAAACAGAAGAAGGAGTCACGCGGGGAGTGCTCATCCTCCTCGAAGGCTCAGACTGGGGTGTCTAAATGTGTGTGGATGTAACCAAGATGTGAAAAAAGGAGAGATAGGTAGTATGTTTGAGGAAAGGAACCTGGACCTTTTGGCTCTGAGTGAAACGAAGCTCAAGGGTAAAGGGGAAGAGTGGTTTGGGAATGTCTTGGGAGTAAAGTCAGGGGTTAGTGAGAGGACAAGAGCAAGGGAAGGAGTAGCAGTACTCCTGAAACAGGAGTTGTGGAAGTATGTGATAGAATGTAAGAAAGTAAATTCTCGATTAATATGGGTAAAACTGAAAGTTGATGGAGAGAGATGGGTGATTATTGGTGCATATTCACCTGGGCATGAGAAGAAAGATCATGAGAGGCAAGTGTTTTGGGAGCAGCTGAATGAGTGTGTTAGTGGTTTTGATGCACGAGACCGGGTTATAGTGATGGGTGATTTGAATGCAAAGGTGAGTAATGTGGCAGTTGAGGGAATAATTGGTATACATGGGGTGTTCAGTGTTGTAAATGGAAATGGTGAAGAGCTTGTAGATTTATGTGCTGAAAAAGGACTGGTGACTGGGGAATACCTGGTTTAAAAAGCGAGATATACATAAGTATCCGTATGTAAGTAGGAGAGATGGCCAGAGAGCGTTATTGGACTACGTGTTAATTGAGAGGCGCGCGAAAGAGAGACTTTTGGATGTATATGTGTTGAGAAGTGCAACTGGAGGGATGTCTGATCATTATCTTGTGGAGGCTAAGGTGAAGATTTGTATGGGTTTTCAGAAAAGAAGAGTGAATGTTAGGGTGAAGAGGGTGGTGAGAGTAAGTGAGCTTGGGAAGGAGACTTGTGTGAGGAAGTACCAGGAGAGACTGAGTACAGAATGGAAAAAGGTGAGAACAATGGAAGTAAGGGGAGTGGGGGAGGAATGGGGTGTATTTAGGGAATCAGTGATGGATTGCGCAAAAGATGCTTGTGGCATGAGAAGAGTGGGAGGTGGGTTGATTAGAAAGGGTAGTGAGTGGTGGGATGAAGAAGTAAGATTATTAGTGAAAGAGAAGAGAGAGGCATTTGGACGATTTTTGCAGGGAAAGAATGCAATTGAGTGGGAGATGTATGAAAGAAAGAGACAGGAGGTCAAGAGAAAGGTGCAAGAGGTGAAAAAGAGGGCAAATGAGAGTTGGGGTGAGAGATTATCATTAAGTTTTAGGGAGAATAAAAAGATATATATATATATATATATATATATATATATATATATATATATATATATATATATATATATATATATATATATATATATATATATATATATATATATATATATATATATATATATATATATATTTTTTTTTTTTTTTTTTTTTTTTTTTATACTTTGTCGCTGTCTCCCGCGTTTGCGAGGTAGCGCAAGGAAACAGACGAAAGAAATGGCCCCCCCCCCCATACACATGTACATACACACGTCCACACACGCAAATATACATACCTACACAGCTTTCCATGGTTTACCCCAGACGCTTCACATGCCTTGATTCAATCCACTGACAGCACGTCAACCCCTGTATACCACATCGCTCCAATTCACTCTATTCCTTGCCCTCCTTTCACCCTCCTGCATGTTCAGGCCCCGATCACACAAAATCTTTTTCACTCCATCTTTCCACCTCCAATTTGGTCTCCCTCTTCTCCTCGTTCCCTCCACCTCCGACACATATATCCTCTTGGTCAATCTTTCCTCACTCATTCTCTCCATGTGCCCAAACCATTTCAAAACACCCTCTTCTGCTCTCTCAACCACGCTCTTTTTATTTCCACACATCTCTCTTACCCTTACGTTACTTACTCGATCAAACCACCTCACACCACACATTTTCCTCAAACATCTCATTTCCAGCACATCCATCCTCCTGCGCACATCTCTATCCATAGCCCACGCCTCGCAACCATACAACATTGTTGGAACCACTATTCCTTCAAACATACCCATTTTTGCTTTCCGAGATAATGTTCTCGACTTCCACACATTTTTCAAGGCTCCCAAAATTTTCGCACCCTCCCCCACCCTATGATCCACTTCCGCTTCCATGGTTCCATCCGCTGACAGATCCACTCCCAGATATCTAAAACACTTCACTTCCTCCAGTTTTTCTCCATTCAAACTCACCTCCCAATTGACTTGACCCTCACCCCTACTGTACCTAATAACCTTGCTCTTATTCACATTTACTCTTAACTTTCTTCTTCCACACACTTTACCAAACTCAGTCACCAGCTTCTGCAGTTTCTCACATGAATCAGCCACCAGCGCTGTATCATCAGCGAACAACAACTGACTCACTTCCCAAGCTCTCTCATCCCCAACAGACTTCATACTTGCCCCTCTTTCCAGGACTCTTGCATTTACCTCCCTAACAACCCCATCCATAAACAAATTAAACAACCATGGAGACATCACACACCCCTGCCGCAAACCTACATTCACTGAGAACCAATCACTTTCCTCTCTTCCTACACGTACACATGCCTTACATCCTCGATAAAAACTTTTCACTGCTTCTAACAACTTGCCTCCCACACCATATATTCTTAATACCTTCCACAGAGCATCTCTATCAACTCTATCATATGCCTTCTCCAGATCCATAAATGCTACATACAAATCCATTTGCTTTTCTAAGTATTTCTCACATACATTCTTCAAAGCAAACACCTGATCCACACATCCTCTACCACTTCTGAAACCACACTGATCTTCCCCAATCTGATGCTCTGTACATGCCTTCACCCTCTCAATCAATACCCTCCCATATAATTTACCAGGAATACTCAACAAACTTATACCTCTGTAATTTGAGCACTCACTCTTATCCCCTTTGCCTTTGTACAATGGCACTATGCACGCATTCCGCCAATCCTCAGGCACCTCACCATGAGTCATACATACATTAAATAACCTTACCAACCAGTCAACAATACAGTCACCCCCTTTTTTAATAAATTCCACTGCAATACCATCCAAACCTGCTGCCTTGCCGGCTTTCATCTTCCGCAAAGCTTTTACTACCTCTTCTCTGTTTACCAAATCATTTTCCCTAACCCTCTCACTTTGCACACCACCTCGACCAAAACACCCTATATCTGCCACTCTGTCATCAGACACATTCAACAAACCTTCAAAATACTCATTCCATCTCCTTCTCACATCACCGCTACTTGTTATCACCTCCCCATTTATGCCCTTCACTGAAGTTCCCATTTGCTCCCTTGTCTTACGCACCCTATTTACCTCCTTCCAGAACATCTTTTTATTCTCCCTAAAATTTACTGATAGTCTCTCACCCCAACTCTCATTTGCCCTTTCTTTCACCTCTTGCACCTTTCTCTTGACCTCCTGTCTCTTTCTTTTATACTTCTCCCACTCAATTGCATTTTTTCCCTGCAAAAATCGTCCAAATGCCTCTCTCTTCTCTTTCACTAATACTCTTACTTCTTCATCCCACCACTCACTACCCTTTCTAAACAGCCCACCTCCCACTCTTCTCATGCCACAAGCATATATATATATATATATATATATATATATATCATTCAAACCTCCAACAGCCAGAATACTATGTACTCAAATACCCTTCGTCTCACGTTGGTGAGCAACAGTCTACACCGGTCATTGCCCAACAGGCGCATATATATATATATATATATATATATATATATATATATATATATATATATATATATATATATATATATATATATATATATATATATAAATCCTCCCCTCCTTGTATTTTTTTAACTTTCTAAAATGGGAAACAGAAGAAGGAGTCACGCGGGGAGTGCTCATCCTCCTCGAAGGCTCAGATTGGGGTGCCTAAATGTGTGTGGATGTAACCAAGATGTGAAAAAAGGAAAGATAGGTAGTATGTGTGAGGAAAGGAACCTGGATGTTTTGGCTCTGAGTGAAACGAAGCTCAAGGGTAAAGGGGAAGAGTGGTTTGGGAATGTCTTGGGAGTAAAGTCAGGGGTTAGTGAGAAGACAAGAGCAAGGGAAGGAGTAGCAATACTCCTGAAACAGGAGTTGTGGGTGTATGTGATAGAATGTAAGAAAGTAAATTCTCGATTGATATGGGTAAAACTGAAAGTTGATGGAGAGAGATGGGTGATTATTGGTGCATATGCACCTGGGCATGAGAAGAAAGATCATGAGAGGCAAGTGTTTTGGGAGCAGCTGAATGAGTGTGTTAGTGGTTTTGATGCACGAGACCGGGTTATAGTGATGGGTGATTTGAATGCAAAGGTGAGTAATGTGGCAGTTGAGGGAATAATTGGTATACATGGGGTGTTCACTGTTGTAAATGGAAATGGTGAAGAGCTTGTAGATTTATGTGCTGAAAAAGGACTGATGATTGGGAATACCTAGTTTAAAAAGCGAGATATACATAAGTATACTTATGTAAGTAGGAGATATGGCCAGAGAGCGTTATTGGATTACGTGTTAATTGACAGGCGCGCGAAAGAGAGACTTTTGGATGTTAATGTGCTGAGAGGTGCAACTGGAGGGATGTCTGATCATTATCTTGTGGAGGCTAAGGTGAAGATTTGTATGGGTTCTCAGAAAACAAGAGTGAAGGTTGGGGTGAAGAGGGTGGTGAGAGTAAGTGAGCTTGGGAAGGAGACTTGTGTGAGGAAGTACCAGGAGAGACTGAATACAGAATGGAAAAAGGTGAGAACAATGGAAGTAAGGGGAGTGGGGGAGGAATGGGATGTATTTAGGGAATCAGTGATGGATTGCGCAAAAGATGCTTGTGGCATGAGAAGAGTGGGAGGTGGGTTGATTAGAAAGGGTAGTGAGTGGTGGGATGAAGAAGTAAGAGTATTAGTGAAAGAGAAGAGAGAGGCATTTTGACGATTTTTGCAGGGAAAAAATGAAATTGAGTGGGAGATGTATAAAAGAAAGAGACAGGAGGTCAAGAGAAAGGTGCAAGAGGTGAAAAAAAGGGCAAATGAGAGTTGGGGTGAGAGAGTATCATTAAATTTTAGGGAGAATAAAAAGATGTTCTGGAAGGAGGTAAATAAAGTGCGTAAGACAAGGGAGCAAATGGGAACTTCAGTGAAGGGCGCAAATGGGGAGGTGATAACAAGTAGTGGTGATGTGAGAGGGAGATGGAGTGAGTATTTTGAAGGTTTGTTGAATGTGTTTGATGATAGAGTGGCAGATATAGGGTGTTTTGGTCGAGGTGGTGTGCAAAGTGAGAGGTTTAGGGAAAATGATTAGGTAAACAGAGAAGAGGTAGTAAAAGCTTTGCGGAAGATGAAAGCCGGCAATAGCAGGTTTGGATGGTATTGCAGTGGAATTTATTAAAAAAGGGGGTGACTGTATTGTTGACTGGTTGGTAAGGTTATTTAATGTATGTATGACTCATGGTGAGGTGCCTGAGGATTGGCGGAATGCGTGCATAGTACCATTGTACAAAGGCAAAGGGGATAAGAGTGACTGCTCAAATTACAGAGGTATAAGTTTGTTGAGTATTCCTGGTAAATTATATGGGAGGATATTGATTGAGAGGGTGAAGGCATGTACAGAGCATCAGATTGGGGAAGAGCAGTGTGGTTTCAGAAGTGGTAGAGGATGTGTGGATCAGGTGTTTGCTTTGAAGAATGTATGTGAGAAATACTTAGAAAAGCAAATGGATTTGTATGTAGCATTTATGGATCTGGAGAAGGCATATGATAGAGTTGATAGAGATGCTCTGTGGAAGGTATTAAGAATATATGGTGTGGGAGGCAAGTTGTTAGAAGCAGTGAAAAGTTTTTATCGAGGATGTAAGGCATATGTACGTGTAGGAAGAGAGGAAAGTGATTGGTTCTCTGAATGTAGGTTTGCGGCAGGGGTGTGTGATGTCTCCATGGTTGTTTAATTTGTTTGTGGATGGGGTGGTTAGAGAGGTGAATGCAAGAGTTTTGGAAAGAGGGGCAAGTATGAAGTCTGTTGGGGATGAGAGAGCTTGGGAAGTGAGTCAGTTGTTGTTCGCGTGGGCTATGGATAGAGTTGTGCGCAGGAGGATAGATGTGCTGGAAATGAGATGTTTGAGGACAATGTGTGGAGTGAGGTGGTATGATCGAGTAAGTAACGTAAGGGTAAGAGAGATGTGTGGAAATACAAAGAGCGTGGTTGAGAGAGCAGAAGAGGGTGTTTTGAAATGGTTCGGGCACATGGAGAGAATGAGTGAGGAAAGATTGACCAAGAGAATATATGTGTCGGAGGTGGAGGGAACGAGGAGAAGAGGGAGACCAAATTGGAGGTGGAAAGATGGAGTGAAAAAGATTTTGTGTGATCGGGGCCTGAACATGCAGGAGGGTGAAAGGAGGGCAAGGAATAGAGTGAATTGGAGCGATGTGGTATACCGGGGTTGACGTGCTGTCAGTGGATTGAATCAAGGCATGTGAAGCGTCTGGGGTAAACCATGGAAAGCTGTGTAGGTATGTGTATTTGCGTGTGTTGACGTATGTATATAGATGTGTATGGGGGTGGGTTGGGCCATTTCTTTCGTCTGTTTCCTTGCGCTACCTCGCAAACGCGGGAGACAGCGACAAAGCAAAAAAAAAAAAAAGAAATATATATATATATATATATATATATATATATATATATATATATATATATATATATATATATATATATATAGCGAAAAAATAGATGAATTGATAGATATATAGATAGATAGACAAGGCTGTGCATTTTAGTTTCTTAGAAATGATTGATCTCGATATTGTACAATAAATACATGGATATGGATATAGTGATAACATGGGGCAGGTATATGGCTAGTGGTGTTGAGGGTGTAGTGAAGATGACCTTTGACCTGACACGTAAGGGTATAGTACAGTAGAGGATGAAAGGGGAAGAGATAGGCAACAGATGTAGTGAGATACTTGGTTAGTCCTGGAGATGTTACAGATGAAGATGTTAGAGGAGAGATAAGTAGCAGATGTAATGGAAGCATTTTGTGCATGAATATGGTATGATAAATGGAAACTTTGGCCTCATTTGACGAATCAACATTCTCAACCCATGACCAGTGAGTTAAAGTACAACATGGACTTCCACACTTAACGGTTCTTAAATACCCAACAAACGCACTAAGTTGATTCGTCAAATAAGGCCAAAGTCTTCATTCATCCTACCATATCCATACACAAAATGCTTCCATTACATCTCTCACTACATCAGTTGTCCATCTCTACCTCTTACTGTACTAAACCCGTACGGGTCAGGTCAAAGGTCATCTTCACTACACCGTCAACCACTGTCTGCCTGGACGACCTGCACAACAGCAAGGTGGGGTTGGGGGGAGAGAGAGTTGGAACATCACCAGGCATCGGCTATATGGTTAATCACCGTCAACACACCTCGCTAGCTGCTAAGGTCTGGGAAACATCCACACAAACATCTACATACATACATACATACATACATACATATATAACTTGACTTAAAGAAGACAAATTCAGCCGACGGACAGATTAACGGAGCCGATCAAGAATACATTTGACCTTAAACTAGTAGACAAGTACTGGTCAAAATGGGGATTTATTACCATATTACTGAGTTACTCATATCTCTACTACCGTCAAGTC
>NC_092257.1:6959360-6972215 GCF_036320965.1 Panulirus ornatus
TTTAATGTATGTATGACTCACGGTGAGGTGCCTGAGGATTGGCGGAATGCGTGCATAGTGCCATTGTACAGAGTCAAAGGGGATAAGAGTGAGTGCTCAAATTACAGAGGTATAAGTTTGTTGAGTATTCCTGGTAAATTTTATGGGAGGGTATTGATTGAGAGGGTGAAAGCATGTACAGAGCATCAGATTGGGGAAGAGCAGTGTGGTTTCAGAAGTGGTAGAGGATGTGTGGATCAGGTGTTTGCTTTGAAGAATGTATGTGAGAAATACTTAGAAAAGCAAATGGATTTGTATGTAGCATTTATGGATCTGGAGAAGGCATATGATAGAGTTGATAGAGATGCTCTGTGGAAGGTATTAAGAATATATGGTGTGGGAGGCAAGTTGTTAGAAGCAGTGAAAAGTTTTTATCGAGGATGTAAGGCATGTGTACGTGTAGGAAGAGAGGAAAGTGATTGGTTCTCAGTGAATGTAGGTTTGCGGCAGGGGTGTGTGATGTCTCCATGGTTGTTTAATTTGTTTATGGATGGGGTTTTTAGGGAGGTGAATGCAAGAGTTTTGGAAAGAGGGGCAAGTATGAAGTCTGTTGGGGATGAGAGAGCTTGGGAAGTGAGTCAGTTGTTGTTCGCTGATGATACAGCGCTGGTGGCTGATTCATGTGAGAAACTGCAGAAGCTGGTGACTGAGTTTGGTAAAGTGTGTGAAAGAAGAAAGTTAAGAGTAAATGTGAATAAGAGCAAGGTTATTAGGTACAGTAGGGTTGAGGGTCAAGTCAATTGGGAGGTGAGTTTGAATGGAGAAAAACTGGAGGAAGTGAAGTGTTTTAGATATCTGGGAGTGGATCTGGCAGCGGATGGAACCATGGAAGCGGAAGTGGATCATAGGGTGGGGGAGGGGGCGAAAATTCTTGGAGCCTTGAAGAATGTGTGGAAGTCGAGAACATTATCTCGGAAAGCAAAAATGAGTATGTTTGAAGGAATAGTGGTTCCAACAATGTTGTATGGTTGCGAGGCGTGGGCTATGGATAGAGTTGTGCGCAGGAGGATGGATGTGCTGGAAATGAGATGTTTGAGGACAATGTGTGGTGTGAGGTGGTTTGATCGAGTAAGTAACGTAAGGGTAAGAGAGATGTGTGGAAATAAAAAGAGCGTGGTTGAGAGAGCAGAAGAGGGTGTTTTGAAATGGTTTGGGCACATGGAGAGAATGAGTGAGGAAAGATTGACCAAGAGGATATATGTGTCGGAGGTGGAGGGAACGAGGAGAAGAGGGAGACCAAATTGGAGGTGGAAAGATGGAGTGAAAAAGATTTTGTGTGATCGGGGCCTGAACATGCAGGAGGGTGAAAGGAGGGCAAGGAATAGAGTGAATTGGAGCGATGTGGTATACCGGGGTTGACGTGCTGTCAGTGGATTGAATCGGGGTATGTGAAGCGTCTGGGGTAAACCATGGAAAGCTGTGTAGGTATGTATATTTTGCGTGTGTGGACGTATATATATACATGTGTATGGGGGTGGGTTGGGCCATTTCTTTCGTCTGTTTCCTTGCGCTACCTCGCAAACGCGGGAAACAGCGACAAAGCAAAATAAAAAGAAAAAAAAAAAAATATATATATATATATATATATATATATATATATATATATATATATATATATATATATATATATATATATATATATCGAAAAAATAGATGAATACATAGATATATAGATAGATACACAAGGCTGTGCATTTTAGTTTTCTTAGAAAAAATTGATCTCAATATTGTACAATAAATACATGGATATGGATATAGTGATAACATGGGTCAGGTATATGGCTAGTGGTGTTGAGGGTGTAGTGAAGATGACCTTTGACCTGACACGTAAGGGTATAGCACAGTAGAGGAAGAAAGGGGAAGAGATAGGCAACAGATGTAGTGAGATACTTGGTTAGTCCTGGGGGATGTTACAGATGAAGATGTTAGAGGAGAGATAAGTAGCAGATGTAATGGAAGCGTTTTGTGCATGAATATGGTATGATAAATGGAAACTTTGGCCTCATTTGACGAATCAACATCTTCAACCCATGACCAGTGAGTTAAAGTACAACATGGACTTCCACACTTAACGGTTCTTAAATACCCACCAAACGCACTAAGTAGATTCGTCAAATAAGGCCAAAGTCTCCTTTCATCATACCATATCCATACACAAAATGCTTCCATTACATCTCTCACTACATCTGTTGTCCATCTCTTCCTCTTTTATCCTCTACTGTTCTAAACCCGTACGGGTCAGGTCAAAGGTCATCTTCAGTACACCGTCAACCACTGTCTGCCTGGACGACCTGCACAACAGCAAGGTTGGGTTGGGGGGAGAGAGGGTTGGAACATCACCAGGCATCGGCTATATGGTTAATCACCGTCAACACACCTCGCTAGCTGCTAAGGTATGGGAAACATCCACACAAACATCTACATGCATACATACATACATACATACATTTTTTTTTTCTTTTTTTACTTTGTCGCTGTCTCCCGCGTTTGCGAGGTAGCGCAAGGAAACAGACGAAAGAAATGGCCCAACCCCCCCCCCCATACACATGTATATACATACGTCCACACACGCAAATATACATACATACATACATACATATATAACTTGACTTAAAGAAGACAAATTCAGCCGACGGACAGATTAACAGAACTGATCAAGAATACATTTGACAAACTAGTAGACAAGTACTGGTCAAAATGGGGATTTATTACCATATTACTGAGTTACTCATATCTTTACTACCGTCAAGTCATCACACCTCGCTAGCTGCTAAGGTCTGGGAAACATCCACACAACCATCTACATGCATACATACATACATACATACATTTTTTTTTTTTTTATACTTTGTCGCTGTCTCCCGCGTTTGCGAGGTAGCGCAAGGAAACAGACGAAAGAAATGGCCCCCCCCCCCCCATACACATGTATATACATACGTCCACACACGCAAATATACATACATACATACATACATATATAACTTGACTTAAAGAAGACAAATTCAGCCGACGGACAGATTAACTGAGCTGATCAAGAATACATTTGACCTTAAACTAGTAGACAAGTACTGGTCAAAATGGGGATTTATTACCATATTACTGAGTTACTCATATCTCTACTACCGTCAAGTCATCACAAGCCATAAAACAAACCATAAAACAGAATGTCCTTGTTCGTGTATGTTGGAACTGTACGAGGCAGGGAAGTTTTCACTTATGGAACGCCATCCCTTGAGCTTTCTCTACAATGATGAACCTCCTGAATGTATCTTGTCTACATTAACCAAGTCCTTAGTCATGATATTCCAATTATTAATCACTCTCTTAACATGAATAAAATTTACATCAACAAATTTCTTAATTTCACGTTGTCTTCTAGTCATTCTATCCTTACAAGTCTCTAAGACATGTCCACTGTCCATGTCGTCTATCTTTCTGAACAGCTTACAAGTTTGATCTGGTCCACATCCTCATGTTCATCACATATTAACCACAACCTCATCTTCATAACATATTCAACATACCCTTAAGTTTATCACCAAATCATATGTTTACTACACCATCACGCCCATCACCTAATCATGTTCACTACAGTCATTTTCACTGTGTCCTTATCTTCACCATGTCTAGATGGATCAGGTCACCAGTTATCACCACTTCACCCTGACCT
Organism: Panulirus ornatus; assembly: GCF_036320965.1. Classification (NCBI taxonomy): domain Eukaryota; kingdom Metazoa; phylum Arthropoda; class Malacostraca; order Decapoda; family Palinuridae; genus Panulirus; species Panulirus ornatus. The sequence goes on from NC_092257.1 coordinate 6,963,070, forward strand.
TCACTACTCCTTTACCTTAACTGTACCCCTCATTATCATAATACTATCACCACTATGCACTTGTCTTTAACACACCATCATCTTCACTACATCTGAACATTCACTACAGCATGATCATAGCTACAACCTCATTTTCGCAACAAACCTCAGTCTAGCAGCAACACAGGCCTAGTGAGAGGGAATTCAGTATATCCTTATCTTCACTCTACTATAAGTTAACTATGGTTCTATCTATACTAAATACACTACCACTAGCTTTACTAACTTCACTACCATCAACACGGTTATGAAAGTTGATGGGCTAGTCAGGTCTGACTAAAAGGACAAAGATACCTCCATTATGAACAGAATAACTCGAATCGTCGAAACCCGAAGAAGGACAAGCCAGTGGGAACGCAACCAGGCTATTGCATGGCGTGGCCGGCAAACCGTTCGTAGGAATCGCCGTCGCCCTCGTCAGAAACCCGTGGTGGACGAGCGGCAGGCAAGGATTAGCCGCATTGTTGCTGCCCGCAATGCTGCCGCTCTGCGGGAGAGACTTGGAGCTCGCGGAATAAACATATTAGTAACCTGTGGGGACGTAGTAGACTCCCCCACCATCGAGCCACAACCCATCCCACCGACTGCATCCCGTCCATCTCCCCGACCATTACTGCCAAACCCCCGTTCCCTTGCACTACCTCCACCACCCCATCCCCTGGCACAATTGCCACCCTCCCTTCCTCTGGTAATATTACCAATCTCCCGTCCCCTAGCACTATTGCCACCACCCCCTCCCCTGGCACTACTGCCACTACCCCCTCCTCTGGCACAGCTGCCACTCTCCCCTCCCCTGGCACTGCTGCCACCCTCCGCTCCCCAAGCACTACTGCCGCCCCCCAGTCCCGTGCCAATACTTCCACCACTATCTCCCCTGGCACTACTAACACCACCCCCTCCCCTGGCCCTACTGTCGACCCACCATCCCCTGGCACTACTGCCACTCTCCCCTCCCACGGCACTACTGCCACTCTTCCGTCCCCTGGCAATACTCCCACCATGACCTCCACTGGCAGCACTGCTGCCACCGCCTCCCCACGCACAATTGTAAACACTCCGTCTCCTGGTTCTACTAACACCACCCCCTTCCCTGGCAGTGCGACTACCCTGCCCTCCCTTGGCACTACCGCTATCCCCTTGTCCCCTGGCAATGCTGCCATCCCCTTGTCCCCTGGCAATACTGCCACTATCACCTCCCCTGGCACTACTCTCACCACCCACTCCCAAGGCACTACTGCCACCAATCCGTCCCTTAGCATTAATGCCACCAACCCCTACCCTGCAACGTCCCCTGGCAATACTTCCGCCATCACCTCCCCGTCCCTTGGCAGTACTGTCACCACCCCCTCCCCTCGAACTGCTGCTACCTCTCCGCCCCCTGGCAATACTTTCACCACCACCTCCCCTGGCACTGCTGCCACCCTCCCCTCTCCTGGCACAGATGCCATCCTTCCCTATTCTGGCACTATTGCCAACCCCCCGTCCCCTGTTAATACTTCCACCACCACTTGCCATGGCACTACCTTCAACCCCTCTTCTCTTGGCACTGCTGCCTACACCCCCACCCCTTGCACTGCTGCCACCTTCCTCTCCCCTGGAACTAATACCACATCCCCGTCCCCTGGCATTACTGCCACCATCCCCTCCCGTGGCACTGCTGCCACCCTCCCCTCCCCTGGTACAACTCTCAACCCCCCGTCCCTTTGCACTGCTGCCAACGACCCCTTCCCTGGCACTGTTGACACCCTCTCCTCCGCTAGAACAACAGCCACCACCCCCTCGCCTAGCACTACTGTCACCACCACCTCCCCTGGAAACTCTGTCAACCCCCCGTCCCTTGACAATTCTGCCACCCAACCCTACCCAGGCACAACTGCCACCCCCACCCCTTGCACTGCTGCCACCTTCCTCTCCCCTGGAACTAATACCACATTCCCGTCCCCTGACACTACTGCCACCATCCCCTCCCGTGGCACTGCTGCCACCCTCCCCTACCCTGGTACAACTCTCAACTCCCCGTCCCCTTGCACTGCTGCCACCGACCCCTTCCCTGGCACTGTTGACACCCTCTCCTCCACTAGAACAACAGCCACCATCCCCTCGCCTAGCACTACTGTCACCACCACCTCCCCTGGAAACTCTGTCAACCCCCCGTCCTTTGACAATTCTGGTACCATCCCCTATCTTGGCAATGCTGCCACCCAACCCTCCCCAGGCACAACTGCCACCCCCAGGCCCCTGGCACTGCTGCCACCCACCCCTCCCCTGGCACTACTGCCGCCACTTCATCCCCTGGCACTACTGCCCTCTTCCCCTCCTGTGCCACTACTGTCTACCCCCCGTCCGCTGGTAATACTGCCACCCACCACTACCCTGGCACAGGGGAGACACAAGAGAGATATATAACAGTCAGTTGATATACATCGAAGAGACGAAGCTAACACGCTATTTGGTAAATATGTGTAAGAACGCATTATCTCTTACTAAAGTCAGCGCATTTTCATTTGAGTGGTAGCTGAAGTCACTCTTAGTCAATTTTTCATAAAACTGAATGCAGCTCTTATATACAATTCAGTTTGTTGTGAGATCAGCAAAATTGTTTACCTAGAAAATATCTATCTATTAACATAAAACAGGTGATAGCAGTAATCAAAGAAATTTCATTTGATGGCACACCTTTTGTAGATTGAGTAAATCTTGTCATTATAAACTTACGTCAATTCTATAGGAAGAGGGTGAAGCATGCTGGCATGGTTATTTCATCTGTCACTACTGTAATAAATGAAACACAATTCCTCTCTAGGAATGAAAAAAAAATCAGAATAATTTAGAAAATGCATATATCATCGGGAAGGTGGCTCTTGGCTCCTATCGCCCCCAACCATTGACACGCCTCTAGCATTGTACCAAAACCTTGACCAAAGTTGAAACTAATGAAAGACTTCTGCACTAATACAAAACTCTTGAATAAGGTCCTATGACACAATGATCAGTGAAAACAAACACATAGCTTCTCAGGTTTAGAATAATATACTGCTCTGAATCATCCTTTGAGGAGTTATCTTGGCAATATGAATATTCATATGAACAGATATTCGCTGCAATATGAACAATCATGTTTTCAGGACTTTTGATAAAGTAAAAATCTATATGGTTTCCCTATTCCCTCCCGTTAAAAGGTCATTTGGCACTTATGGGAGATCTTTGGCTTCTCTCCTGTATGTACACAGTAATGTGACACACTAAGACATCTTTGGGTAATGTGAACATTCACGTGGCTTCTATTCTGTTTATTAATCCTCTCAGAAAAAGTCTTTATTCATGTGAACATTTACTTGGATTTTCTCGTGTATGAACAGGGAGAATTTTGTTTTTCCAGCAATGGGAACACTCACTGATCTTCGCTTGTATCTGAACATTTGTTCATCGGAAATTGACCCTTTCCTAAGAAGGTGTTTTCGCAATGTTAACATTCATATGACCTTTCTCAAATATGATAATTGAAGTGCTACATTAAAACTTCATTCCAGGAAGTTTTTTTTACAATATAAACACGAGTTCTGAAAACTGTAAACATTCATATGACGTTTTTCTTGTACAAAGACTCATATGCTCCGCTAAGTTCCCTTCTGTCAAGATGAAAGTTCATATGGCTTCTCTCCTGTACCAACAGTCATGTGCTGCACTAAATATCTCTTCTGACAGAAAATCTTTTCACAGCTTGGACAAGGTGAACAGTCATATACCACACTAATTGCTCCTCAAGGAACTCTTATGGTAATAAAAACATTCATATGGTTTTCGTCTTATATGAACCATTGAATGCTGCATTTACAATTAAAGAAACAAGTCATTTCCTGAATGCAGTCCATTGCAAATTGAGGGGAAAAGATGTGCTACATATTGACGTCAAATCTAAAGGTATAAAGTTTACACTATCTGGAATTGCATTCCCAAATAAGCATTATCCTCGACAAATTAAAGAGGAGAAAAATTAGATTGTTTAGCTCTTTATTGCTCATTCCATTAACTTAATTGTTACCGCACGGAAATGATCATCCAGTTAAGTAAGTAGCTGACAGATTCATGGAAACCATCATTCAGGACAAAACTGTAAATCATCTACAGAACCAACAATTAATAAACGATCCTCAGCATTTTTTTTTTCCAATAAAATTGTTCTTGCATGATCAATGTGTGTGATTACTTTTATGATAGGTGGTATCATCTATAAAGATTTAAAAACATTGGCTAAAGTAATGATGATAATGATGATAATAATGATAATAATAATAATAATAATAATAATAATAATAATAATAATAATAATAATAATGATTATGATAATGATGATAATGATAATAATAAATATGAGTGGCAGCGTAAAGCAAGAGTTCATCTATAAGACTCAAGACATACATATATGGTTAGCTACACATACAAACCTCAGACTACAAACACCACAGGTGAAAATATACTGAAATTCATAATTTGTCGCTCATTATCTCGGGACAACCTTTACAGGATACTCAACCCAGATCACAATGGATATGATACTTGGAAATGGAAGAACACCACAAGAATGTGACCTCACAACCAGCTATCACAATCCTATGATAGTCATTAAGTCGACCGCTTCAATCCTCATTCCCAATACACAACGCCTGGCTACCACACACACAACTGCAACCTATTCACTGAAACTGACAAATATCTCTCAATACCGTCGACCTTGAAGGGAAACCAAATGATGAATTAGATATGGTGCAGGATACCTTTCACTCCCCATCATCGCACATCATACCCTCCCTCCCGCCGGCCTGGCACACAAGAAATGATACAAACAAGAGTTTCATCAATATTGTTTCTTACGTCAACTCCTGCGGCTGGACATATGCTCTACCAGCGGTGGTGGGAAAACCTTCACTAGATCTTAATGTAAAACAAAAGAATAGCAAATCTTGTAATAAAAGACTACGACCAAATGCCCAGCGCAGAAATACAGTGATCAGAAAGCGTTCTTGCTGGCAAGATGTCAGACGCTTACACACGAATCACAAAGTTGATGATGATAATGAAAGTATAACACCATTGAGAACAATGTTCTAGATTATGTCTGTAGAAAATAGAAACTACAACAAATCATGAAAAGAAATAACCAGCTGCTGTCTCAGAACAGAAAAAGAACCATCGTACCTCAACAAACCATAGCTGGAACCTGACTCTCCCCTAACAACCTCCTCTCAATGGTAATTATCTTACCAGAATCTCGTAGAACCTTCTAGAAAACCAAGAACTCTGCGGGTAGGTCCGCTGGCTGGTGATGATATTCACATTATTATACATATATACATATAAGTACATATATATGTATATAAATGTAATACATATACAACAGTGTGGCCATCAGACGTCATGAGAAGGGCGGGGCTCTGAACCCACAAATTATCTGATGACGTCATCCGGGTACTTCAACAAACCAAACATTACCTTATGTTCTGTTTGGACCGTCTTCTGCTCAGAGTCGCATTTCAGCAGTTGTACAGGCGGTTTTTTTTTTATTATTATTATTAGCATAAGGAGTCTTCTAGCCAGCGAGGCCAAGAAAGGCCTCGGTGAGCGGAAGAGGAATCAAACAGTACAACATAAGGTAGGGTTGCTTCTCTGAGTTACCCGAGTGACGTCATGAGAAGGGCGGGATTTTGTATATACAAACTATCTGATCAATGATTGGTCGGTCTTCCCCAAGCGCCACCTATCATATGACGTCATCCGGATACTTCAACGCAGCAACCCTACATTATGTCCAGTTTGGACCGTCTTCCGCCCAGAGTCGCATTTCAGCAGTTGACCGAACTTATTAAAAAGTCAACATTCACATGAATGAGCAAGCGAGGCCAAGAAAGGCGACGTGAGCGGAAGAGAAACCAAACAGGACATCATAAGGTAGGGTTGCTACTCTGAGCTCCCGGGTGACGTCATGAGAAGTGCGGAGCTCTGTAATCCACAAACTATCTGTCCAATGATTGGTTTATATCCAGGCCCCACCTATCAGATGACGTCAGCCGAGTACTTCAACGCAGCAACCCTGTCTTATGTTTTCCTTTTTCGACCGTCTTCCGCAGAGAGTCGCAATTCATCAGGATAAAGCCTTCGTCATTTCACATGAGCCAGCGTGGCCAAACAGGGCCACTGTGAGCGGAAGAGGAAGTAAACAGCACAACATAAGGTAGGGTTGCTACTCTGAGTTACCAGGGTGACGTCATGAGAAGGGCGGAGTTCTGAACCCACAGATTATCTGGTCAATGATTGGTCGGGAAGTTCCAAGCCCCACCAATCAGATGATGTCATCCGGGTACTTTAACACACCAACCCTACCTTATGTTCTCCGGTTTGGTCCATCTTCCGCCCATAGTCGCATTTCAGCAGTTGACCGAGCTTATTAAAGAGTCGACATTCACATGAATGAGCCAACGAGGCCAAGAAAAGCCACCGTGAGAGCAAGAGAAACCAAACAGCACATCATATGGTAGGGTTGCTTCTCTGAGCTCCCGGGTGATGTCATGAGAAGGGCAGGGCTCTGAACCCACAAATTATCTGATCAATAATTGGTCGGTCAATCCCAAACCCCACCTATCAGAGGACGTCAGCCGGCTGCTTCAGCGCAGCAACCCTACCTTATGTTCTCTTGTTTGGATCGTCTTCCGCTAAGAGTGCCCCATTTCTTTTTTTCTTTACCATAAAGTGTCGTCATTCAAATGAGCCAGCGAGGCCTAAGGCCTCCTCCGTGAGCGGAAGAGGAAGGAATCAAATAGCACAATATAGGGTTGATGCCCTGAGCTATTGGGTGACGTCATGAGAAGGGAGGGGCTATGAATCCACAAAATATTTGCTCAAAGATTTGGTCGGTCATGCCCAGGCTCCACTTATCAGATGACGTCACCGGGTACATCAAAGCAGCAACCCTACCTTATGTTCTCCTGTTTGGATCGTCTTCCGCCCAGAGTCGCATTTCAGCAGTTGACCGAACTTATTAAAGAGTCGACATTCACATAAATGAGCCAGCGAGGGAGAGAAAGGCCACCGTGAGCGGAAGAGTAACGATACAGGAAGGACATCATAAGGTAGGGTTGCTACTCTGAGCTCCAGGGTGACGTCATGAGGAGGGCGAATCTCTGTAATCCACAACCTATCTGTCCAATGATTGGTTATGCTCAGGTCCCACCTATCAGATGACGTCAGCTGGGTACTTCAACACAGCATCCCTATTGTATGTATTCCTTTTTGGACCTTCTTCCGCTCAGAGTCGCATTTCAGCAGGACAAAGCCTTCATCATTTTACATAAGCCAGCGAGGTCAAACAAGGCCATCGTGAGCGGAAGAGGAAGCAAACAGCACAACATAAGGTAGGCTTGCTACTCTGAGCTACCCGGGTGACATCATGAGAAGGGTGGGGCTCTGAACCCACAAATTATATGATCAATGATTGGTCGGTCAATCCCAAGCCCCACCTATCAGATGACGTCATCCGGATACATTACCACGGCAACCCTACCTTATGATCTCGGGTGCGTCATTAGAAGGGCGGGGCTCTGAACCCACAAATTATCTGCCCAAAGATTTATTTGGTCTGTCATACCTAGGCCCCGCCTATCATATGACGTCACTGGGTACTTCAAAGCAGCAACGCTATCCTATGTTCTGTTTGGACCGTCTTCCGCTCAGAGTTGGGTTTCAGCACTTGAACGTGTTTGCTTTTTTTTTTTAACATAGACAATTGCCATTTCGCATGAGCCAGCGACGCCAAGAAAGGTAGGCGTCCGTGACCGGAAGAGGAATCAAACAGCACAACATACGGTAGGGTTGCTACTCTGAGTTGACGGAGTGACGTCATGAGAAGGGCGGGATTTTGTACCTATAGAATATCTGACCAATGATTGGTCATGTCCAAGCCCCACCTATCAGACGACGTCAGCCGGCTACTTCAACGCAGCAACCTTACCCCTTATGTTCTCCTGTCTGGACCGTCTTCCGCCCAGAGTCGCATTTCAGCAGTTAACCGAGCGTATTAAAGAGTCAACATTCACATGAATGAGCGAGCGAGGCCAAGAAAGGCGACGTGAACGGAAGAGAAACCAAACAGGACATCATAAGGTAGGGTTGCTGCTCTGAGATCCCGGGTGATGTCATGAGGGCGGAGCTCTGTAATCTATAAAATATCTGTCCAATGATTGGTTATACCCAAGCCCCAACTATCAGATAACTTCAGCCGGGTACTTCAACGCAGCAACCCTATCTTATGTTTTCCTGTTTGGACCGTCTTCCGCTCACAGTCGCATCTCAGCAGGATAAAGCCGTCACATTTCACTATGGGTAACCTTCGACTTTACCTGTAATGGTTAGATCAAAGGTCAGTGGTAACGAGGGTGTAATGATAGGGACTGGGGAAGAAGACTAGGGTGTGTTGAAGGTGGCCTTGGACTGCTTGACCCATATGAAGGTAAAGTATAACAACCTCCTCTCACTGGTAATTATCTTACCAGAATCTCGTAGAACCTTCTAGAAAATCAAGAACTCTGCGGGTAGGGCCTGCTGGCTGGTGATAATACGCATAATTATTATACATATATTCATATATGTACACCCACACACACACACACAGACATATATATATATACATATATATATATATATATATATATATATATATATATATATATATATATATATATATATATATATATATATATATATATATATATATATATATATATTTTTTTTTTTTTTTTTCATACGATTCGCCATTTCCCGCATTTGCGAGGTAGCGTTAAGAACAGAGGACTGGGCCTTAGAGGGAAAATCCTCACCTGGCTCCCTTCTCTGTTCCTTCTTTTGGAAAAAAAAAAATGTAATAAATGTAATTTGCATACAACAGGGTGGACATCATTAGTTTCTAAGAACTCAAAAAGGTTGAAAACACATTAAGATTCGAACTCGGATTGGTGGTATTAGAGTCCAGAGTCCATAAGATCTGCTAAGGTAAGATCTGATTTGATCTAAAATGTTATACATATAACCAGCCAGAGGCCCTACTTCCCTCCTTCGCT
>NC_092257.1:6977315-6999380 GCF_036320965.1 Panulirus ornatus
ATCCCTTTTTTATCTTTTATTTTTTTTTTTATCATCCATCATCCATTTCTCGACCGTTTGGCTTGAGCAATCTCTACCCCAGCTTCCCCACCCCATTCTGGAAAACTCATTTTCCTGAGGAGTGGAGGCTGGAGTGGACCTGTTCTCACCTGACGGGGTGGAGAACCCTCACACTATCTCTTACCTCTCCCCTACCTTGGACCGTCGAGCGTCCCTCACTCACGTTTTCTCGCACTAGGACACTGATGCCACCAACATGCCGCCCGACATACGTCTAAAATCCCTCAAAACTGATTGCCCTCCTCCTTCCACGTTCGAACTCCTGTCCATCGTCTTTAAGACCACTGAGATCCGTCCTACTAGGGTCATTCAATTCCCCTCGAACAAATACCAGTTTAAGATCTGCTTGGGCAAAGATAGTGATCTAGATAGAATCCTATCTAAGCCTCTCCTTGATGAACTAGCTAAAAAAAACTACCAAATCGTTCAGGACCGCTGCCCCCTTCAAGCTAGATGTACTATTATTGCCTACAATGTTGATGCATCTATCTTGTCCCTCAGCCCTTCGGAAATTGTTGAAGCCATCAATGGTGAAAACAATGACGTTAATGTCATCAACGTCTATAAACCGAATAACTCAAGATCAATAAAGATACAATATTCAAATCCGACCGAGGCCGATCGCCTGCTCTCCCGGGGAGTCCTGTTCCCCATGATCTCTGTGCCTGCAAAATCCCTGAAGAAAGATGATTATCTCGACGTACAACAATGTTTCAAATGTCTGAAATACGGACATGAGACTAAGAACTGTAAAGAACCCCACCAAACCTGTAGTCAATGCGCGGAAACTGGTCATGGTTCTCGTGAGTGCAAGGCTCAGGCAGCGAAGTGCGTTAACTGTAAAGGTAATCACGTTGCTGTATCTGGACTGTCCCCACGTAAAAAGGAGCAACTCCGCGCAGTGCGTCAGGCACAAAAAATCCAACTCACCTCCTTCCACAACCCCTCACCTCTACGTAACAGTTGCTGCTGCTGCTCCTCCCCCTGCCACCCAAGCTTCTCCTATCCCAACTACTAATTCTTCAGACCTCCTCACCCTACAAGGTAGGATTCATGCCTGCTACCTTAAAGCGTTGTTCCTGAGCAGAGAAGATAAGTCGGAGTTCAGTAGAATTTTCGATTTGCTGCTTGCTCACAACAACCTACCAATTGTACGAACTCCACCTGAACTCCTCAGCTCCCCCGCCAGCAACCATCCCTTCCCGACCCCTGTCTCGTCCGCCACCCTGTTCCCTAACGAAAACATATCCCAGGAGACCCCCAGTAACACTTCCGACTCTCTCCCGACTACTCAATCTCTCTCCCTCCCAACTTCCAATACCCTCTCCGCACCCCCTAACACAACTCCATCCACAACCCCCCAACTCAACACAAACAATCCTACTGTCTCTCCAAATACCGATTCCTCTCCCATCCCCAACGTCCCAACTTCCACTACCACGACACTTCCCCACGAACCTCCACTCACGATTCCCCCCTCCCCTCCCCCTCCCTCCGTCCCGCGCCTAACCCTCCCAGAGGAGCCCCAGCACCTGACCTTGCCGACACACCAGACATCCCACCAACGGTCAACCTCGACCTTCAAATTCTCGACAATGACCCTCTCCCCTCCCCTCTCCCCTCTCCTGACCCCTTATCGAATATATCCCGACCCAAGACTAGAAACATGATACACGTGAAACACTCAAACTCTTCGTCAACGGCCTTCATTGACAACAGACACAGAAGGACGATAAATTTCCATAAGTCGTAAAATGCTAAAAATCTTACAGTTTAATGTGCGCAGCTATCACAATGGCCGTCATCTGATTGCCACTCTCCTCGAAGAGAAAAAACCCGATGTTGTGATGCTTAACATCACATGTATCACCAACGGATACAAAATTAGACATTGTGGGTATACATCACGACAGTCTCCAGACAGTAGACACGAGGGAGTCGCCATTCTCATACGCAACACCATCGAACACGAATACCTCGCCACCTCATGGCAATTCGAACACTTTCTAGCAGTTAAGATAAACACAATACATGGCTTCATTATCTTCAGCACTACATACTCTCGACCCAACACTACTATTCCACTCCATGATCTCTACACACTATTCAATTACACACAGATCCCAGTCTACCTTCTAGCTGACCTCAACGCCCAAAACAGAACCTTCCACCACAACAGAAACAATTCTCATGGTGATGACTTATTCGCTTTATACTCTTACAAACGTCTTAACTTCCTAGGACCTTATTTCCACACTGTCTTCACTAGCCCAGCAGGAAAAGGCAGACCTGACCTTGTCTTCTCCAACAGAGCCAGTAATTATCTTCATAATTCCTTGTCTCCAGGACCACTGTGTGGTTCCGACCACATCCCTATCTTTTTTCATCTCTCGTCTAACCCTATCCTCGTCCCATCACCCTCACACTACCACTACAAAAATGCAGACTGGGAGAGCTTCAAAGACACTCTCTCCAACTGCACTTACACCACAAACTACGAAAACCACCCAATAAGACTAATAGACACAGAAATAGAACATATACACGAAACAGTCATACAGGAAGTTGACGCCTCTATCCCAAAATCTTCATTTACCTCAAGATACTCCTTCCCTTCTCCCAAAACAACAAGACTCCTCTCGAGCTACTGTCGACGCTTTGAGCAAACAGACATCGTTTGGGCCTAGTACAGTAGGATCTTACATCCTTACGAAACCACACACTCAACAGCCTTCTAGAAGACCACAATAGACACTGGAAATCTCTTATCACCACAACAGAACAACACCGGACCAAATCTCCTCAAGAGTTTTGGAACAGAATCCGAAAACTCAAAGGAATATCGAAAACAGACTTTAATGGTCTAAAAGACGACAACACTACACCATAACTCACAAGACATTGCCAACATTTGTCAAAAACACTGGGAAGGTATCTTTCACCCTCATTCCCCTCACCCTCTGGCGTACGAAAACACACAAATTGTCACACAACACATACAAAGCAGACCCAGTCACTTCTACCCAGAACAGATCATACACCTCCAATCGCTTTCACACGACCACCTTCTCACCACTTCCATAAGATCGAACGAGGTCAAATTCCTCCTCCTCAAATCACCCAAAGTAGACCCACGTAATTCAGTCATTGCTTACCAGCTACTTACACATCTCCCTAACAACACTATTAGAGCCATCACCCTCCTCTTCAACGCGGCACTAGCCTCTGGCTATTTTCCCGCGGCTTCAAAACATCAACAATCACAATGATACCAAAGCCCAACAAATCCAACACAGACCCCATGAACCACAGACCCATCAGAATACTTGAGTCCATTGGGAAGACATTTGAAAGAATCATAAACAACAGACTTAGGCAACACCTTACAAACAACAACCTACTCTCACACAAACAGTTTGGCTTTCACCAACATCGCTCCACACAAGATGAATTCAACATCATTACGAACTACATAAGAAACAACGCGCGGACACACAAAATGACCGCACTCATCACAAAAGATGTTGAAAAAGCCTTTGACACCGTGTGGCACGATGGACTGAGGTAGAAACTAAGCACCCAGTTCCAACTCCCACGACCCACCATTAAGCTTCTCTCTAACTATCTTAGCAACAGAAAAACCCGAATCAAATACAGAAACACTTTCTCATACTACTTCTTCCTTAATGCCGGTGTACCCCAAGGCTCCGTGTTGGCCCCCACTCTCTACACACTCTACTCAAATGATCTTCCCAATCCTACACACCTGGACTCCATCACTCTCCAATATGCATATGATGTAACACGGCTAATCAGAGCCAGAACCCTCACACGCGTAATCAATAGAACCCAACAGGAAATTGACCACGTTTCGCTCTGCGAGTTAAAATGGAGGATTAAAACAAATCCTGCAAAATCCAACATATCTTACTTTAATGTACGTCAGAGATACAACATAAGTAATGTCTACCTACACTCCTGTATACACCGACATTTACCTATTCCCATCTCAAACACCAACACTGTCCGGGGCCTAAACTATGATGTATACCTGAGAATGAACCGACATATACAGTATAGAGCGGCTATTGCGAGAGCGGAGCTCGCAAAAGTGTATAGATTCAGAGAGGCGCAATTCAAAATCAAATTGCATCTCTACAAAGCATTAATGCGACCTCTTATCACATACGCCCCTTCATCTCTCGAACTCGAAGCCAAATCCAACATCCGTGCACTCCAAATCATTCAGAACAAAGCTCTACGTTGGGTTTTTAACATCAAATGGCACGATTCATTAGGAACACAGAACTTCACGAGAGAGCACGAATCCCTCCATTAAACATCTATTGGAGGAAATTGTTTGAAAGACAAGTAGAGCGATTTCAAATACATCATACTCACTGGATTGATTACTTCAACAATCTCCTAGGAATAGATCACCCAGGTAACATGTTTAATATACAACCTGGACAACATCCAGTACCAATAAATTAAAAACTAAAAACCACGATAGATCTTGCTGCTAAGTCCGTGCGGGGAACGCCTTGGTAAAATCAGTATCCATCGGCCAGAGATACGTTCCATCTCCTCCTATATCCCTTAAAAAAAAAAAATACAAAAAAAAATGAAATAAGAAAGTGGTAAGGAAAAGATAAATAGATATATAAATAAAATAAAACCTTGCCCTCCACTCTTCTACGCCACACTTATCCTATTTTTCCTATGCAAGCTGGGTTAAGCCCTGGCTCTTTTCATTCCTCTAAAATTCACTTCCTCTAACAATTCTTGTTCTTCCCCCCCCCCCAACCCTCCTTGGAAGGGACTTTTCTATCATCATCATTGTCATTGTCATTGTATACATCATCTTTTCTAGCCATTCGAGAAGGTTAATGTTAACCACGTGGTTGATGGAGGATTATCCGCCAGATCCCACGAAGAGAGAAGAAAGAAGAGAGAAGACAGAAGAGAGAAGAGAGAGGACAGAAGAGAGAAGACCGAAGAAAGAAGAGAAAAGACAGAAGAAAGAAGTGGATTGTAATGTTGCCTCCCCCGTTGGTCCGTCCCGCGGGAGACCGTTACGGTGATGACGCCGGCAGGCTGTTCCTTCACCACCCTCGCTGCTCAACACATCCCCGCATTGCCTCCACTCCATCTTCACACCTCTTTTTAGTTTTTTTTATTTTTTATCATCCATCATCCATCTCTCGACCGTTTGGCTTGAGCAATCTCTACCCCAGCTTCCCCACCCCATTCTGGAAAACTCATTTTCCTGAGGAGTGGACCTGTTCTCACCTGACGGGGTGGAGAACCCTCACACTATCTCTTACCTCTCCCCTACCATGGACCGTCGAGCGTCCCTCACTCACGTTTTCTCGCACTAGGACACTGATGCCACCAACATGCCGCCCGACATACGTCTAAAATCCCTCAAAACTGATTGCCCTCCTCCTTCCACGTTCGAACTCCTGTCCATCGTCTTTAAGACCACTGAGATCCGTCCTACTAGGGTCATTCAATTCCCCTCGAACAAATACCAGTTTAAGATCTGCTTGGGCAAAGATAGTGATCTAGATAGAATCCTATCTAAGCCTCTCCTTGATGAACTAGCTAAAAAAAACTACCAAATCGTTCAGGACCGCTGCCCCCTTCAAGCTAGATGTACTATTATTGCCTACAATGTTGATGCATCTATCTTGTCCCTCAGCCCTTCGGAAATTGTTGAAGCCATCAATGGCGAAAACAATGACGTTAATGTCATCAACGTCTATAAACCGAATAACTTAAGATCAATAAAGATACAATGTTCAAATCCGACCGAGGCCGATCGCCTGCTCTCCCGGGGAATCCTGTTCCCCATGATCTCTGTGCCTGCAAAATCCCTGAAGAAAGATGAATATCTCGACGTACAACAATGTTTCAAATGTCTGATATACGGACATGAGACTAAGAACTGTAAAGAACCCCACCAAACCTGTAGTCAATGCGCGGAAACTGGTCATGGTTCTCGTGAGTGCAAGGCTCAGGCAGCGAAGTGCGTTAACTGTAAAGGTAATCACGTTGCTGTATCTGGACTGTCCCCACGTAAAAAGGAGCAACTCCGCGCAGTGCGTCAGGCACAAAAATCCAACTCACCTTCTTCCACAAACCCTCACCTCTACGCAACAGTTGCTGCTGCTGCTCCTCCCCCTGCCACCCAAGCTTCTCCTATCCCAACTGCTAATTCTTCAGACCTCCTCACCCTACAAGGTAGCATGCGTGCTACCTAAAAGCGTTGTTCCTGAGCAGGGAAGATAAGTCGGAATTCATCCGAATTTTCGATTTGCTGCTTGATCATAACAACCTACCCAATGTAAGCACTCCACCTGAACTCCTCAGCTCCCCCGCCACCAACCATCCCTTACCGACCCCTGTCTCGTCCGCCACCCTGTCCCCTAACGAAAATGAATCCCAGGAGACCCCCAGTAACACTTCCAACTCTCCCCCAACAACTCAACCTATCACCCTCCCAACTTCCTATACCCCCTCCGCACCCCCTAACACAACTCCATCCACAACCCCCCAACACAACACCAGCAATCCTACTGTCTCTCCAAATACCGATTCCTATCCCATCCCCAACGTCCCAACTTCCACCACCACGACAGTTCCCCACGAACATCCGCTCACCAATCCCCCCTCCCCTCTCCTCCTCCCTCCATCCCACGACTAACCCTCCCAGAGGAGCCCCAGCACCTGACCTTGCCAACA
The DNA here is from genome assembly GCF_036320965.1 of Panulirus ornatus. Taxonomy (NCBI): domain Eukaryota; kingdom Metazoa; phylum Arthropoda; class Malacostraca; order Decapoda; family Palinuridae; genus Panulirus; species Panulirus ornatus. The sequence goes on from NC_092257.1 coordinate 6,984,123, forward strand.
CACCAGACAACCCACCAACGGTCAACCTCGACCTTCAAATTGTCGACAATGACCCTCTCCCCTCCCCTCTCCCCTCCCCTCTCCCCTCTCCTGACCCCTCACCAGATAGATCCCGACCCACGACTAGAAACATGATACACGTGAAACACTCAAACGGTGCGTCAACGGCCTTCATCGACAACAGACACAGAAGGACAATAAATTTCCATAAGTCGTAAAATGCGAAAAATCGTATAATTTAACGTGCGCAGCTATCACAATGGTCATCTGATTGCCACTCTCCTCGAAGAGAAAAAACCCGATGTTGTGAAACTTAACACCACATGTATCACCAACGGATACAAAATTAGACATTACGGGTATACATCACGACAGTCTCCAGACAGTACACACGAGGGAGTCGCCATTCTCATACGCAACACCATCGAACACGAATACCTCGCCACCTCATGGCAATACGAACACTTTCTAGCAGTTAAGGTAAACACAATACATTGCTTCATTATCTTCTGCACTACATACTCTCGACCCAACACTACCATTCCACTCCATGATCTCTACACACTATTCAATTACACACAGATCCCAGTCTACCTTCTAGCTGACCTCAACGCCCAAAACAGAACCTTCCACCACAACAGAAACAATTCTCATGGTGATGACTTATTCGCTTTATACTCTTACAAACGTCTTAACTTCCTAGGACCTTATTTCCACACTGTCTTCACTGGCCTAGGAGGAAAAGGCAGACCGGATGTTGTCTTTTCTAACAGAGCCAGTAATTATCTCCATAATTTCTTGTCTCCGGGACTGCTGTGTGGTTCCGACCACATCCCTATCTTTCTTCATCTCTCGTCAAACCCTATCCTCGTCCCATCACCCTCACACTACCACTACAAAAGAGCAGACTGGGAGAGCTTCAAAGACACTCTCTCCAACTGCACTCACACCACAAACTACGAAAACCACCCAATAACACTAATAGACACAGATATAGAACAGATATAGAACATATACATGGAACAATCACACAGGCAGCTAACATTTCTATTCCCAAATCTTCATTACTTCAAGATACTCCTTCTGCCCTTCTCTCAAAACAACAAGACTTCTTTCGTGCTACCGTCGCCGCTTTGAGCAAAACAGACGTCGTTCGGGCCTAGTACGGTGGGACCTCACATCCCTACGAAACCACACACTCAACAGTCTTCTAGAAGACCACAATAGACACTGGAAATCTCTTATCACCACAACAGAACAACACCGAATCAAATCTCCTCATGAGTTTTGGAACAGAATACGAAAACTCAAAGGAATATCGAAAACAGACTTTAATGGGCTAAATGACGACAACACTACACTATAACCCACAAGACATTGCCAACATTTTTCAAAAACACTGGGAAGGTATCTTTCACCCTCATCCCCCTCACCCTCTGGCGCGCGAAATCACTCACATTGTCACACAACACATACAAAACAGATCCAGTCACTTCTACCCAGAAGAGATTATACACCTCCAATAGCTTTCACACGACCACCTTCTCACAACTTCCATAAGATCGAACGAGGTCAAATTCCTCCTACTCAAATCACCCAAAGTAGCCCCAGGTAATTCAGGCATTGGTTACCAGCTACTTAAACATCTCCCTAGCAACACTATCAGAACAATAACCTTCCTCTTCAACGCGGCACTAGCCTCTGACTATTTTCCCGCGGCCTTCAAAACAGCAACAACCACAATAATACCTAAACCCAACAGATCCAACAGAGACCCCATGAACTACAGACCTATCAGCCTACTTGAGTCCATTGGGAAGACATTTGAAAGAATCATAAACAACAGACTTAGACAACACCTTACAAACAACAACCTACTCTCACACAAACAGTTTGTCTTTCATCAACATCTCTCAACACAAGATGAACTCAACATTATTACGAACTACATAAGAAACAACACGCGGACACACAAAATGACCGCACTCATCACAAAAGATGTTGAAAAAGCCTTTGACACCTACCATTAAGCTTCTCTCTAAACATCTTAGCAACGGTAAAACCCGAATCAAATACAGAAACACTTACTCAAACTACTTCCTCCTTAATGCCGGTGTACCCCAAGGCTCCGTGCTGGCCCCCACTCTTTACACACTTTTCTCAGATGATCTTTCCAATCCTACACACCTGGACTCCACCACTCTCCAATATGCAGATGATGTCACACAGCTAATCAGAGTCAGAACCCTCACACACTCAATCAATAGAACCCAACAGGAAATTGACCACGTTTCGCTCTGCGAGTTGAAATGGAGGATCAAAACAAATCCTGCAAAATCCAACATATCCTACTTTAATGTACTTCAGAGATACAACAGAACTAATGTCTACCTACACTCTCGTATACACCGACATTTACCCATTCCCATCTCAAACACCAACACTGTCCGGGGCCTAAACTATGATGTACACCTGAGAATGAACCGACATATACAGTCTAGAGCGGCTATTGCGAGAGCGGAGCTCGAACAATTGTATAGATTCAGAGAGGTGCAATTCAAAACCAAATTGCAAACATCTACTGGAGGAAATTGTTTGAAAGACAAGTAGAGCGATTTGAAATACATCATACTCACTGGATTGATTACTTCAACAATCTCCTGGGAATAGATCACCCAGGTAACATGTTTAACATACAACCTGGACAACATCCAGTGCCAATATAGTAAAAAACTAAAAACCTCTATAATCTTGCTGCTAAGTCCGTGCGGGGAATGCCTCGGTAAAATCAGTATCCATCGACCAGAGATACGATCCATCTCCTCCTATATCCCTTATGAAAAAAAAAAAGAAAATAATAATAAAAAAATGAAATAAAAAAAAGAAAAATAGAATAAGATAAAATGATAAAAAAGATAAATGAATAAATAACTAAAATAACATCTTGACCTCCACTCACCATCTCCGCCCTTCTTAACATATTTTTCCAATGCAAACTGTGTTAAGCCGTGGCTCTTTTCCTCCCTCTAAAATTCACTTCCTCTAACAATTCTTCCTCTTTCCCCCCTCTCATTTCTCTCCCCTCCTTGGAAGGGACTTTTCTATCATTATCATCATCATCATCATCAGGAGATGGAGTGAGTATTTTGAAGGTTTGTTGAATGTGTTTGATGATAGAGTGGCAGATATAGGGTGTTTTGGTTCAAAGAGGTGTGCAAAGTGAGAGGGTTAGGGAAAATGATTTGGTAAACAGAGAAGAGGTAGTAAAACCTTTGAAGAAGATGAAAGCCGGCAAGGCAGCGGGTTTAGATGGCATTGCAGTGGAATTTATCAAAAAAGGGGAGGCTGTTTTGTTGACTGGTTGGTAAGGTTATTTAATGTATGAATGACTCATGGTGCGGTACCTGAGGATTGGCGGTATGCTTGCATAGTGCCTTTGTACAAAGGCAAAGGGAATAAGAGTGAGTGCTGAAATTACAGAGGTATAAGTTTGTTGAGTATTCCTGGGAAATTATATGGAAAGGTGTTGATTGAGAGGGTGAAGGCATGTACAGAGCATCAGATTGGGGAAGAGCAGCGTTGTTTCAGAAGTGGTAGAGGATGTGTGGATCAGGTGTCTTCTTTGAAGAATGTATGTGAGAAATACTTAGAAAAGCAAATGGATTTGTATGTAGCATTTATGGATCAGGAGAAGGCATATGATAGAGTTGATAGAGATGCTCTGTGGAAGGTATTAGGAATATATGGTGTGGGGGCAAGTTGTTAGAAGCAGTGAAAAGGTTTTAACGAGGATGTAAGGCATGTGTACGTGTAGGAAGAGAGGAACGTGATTGGTTCTCATTGAATGTTGGTTTGCGGCATGGGTGTGTGAAGTCTCCATGGTTGTTTAATTTGTTTATGGTTGGGGTTGTTGTTAGGGAGGTGAATGCAAGAGTTTTGGAAAGAGGGGCAAGTATGCAGTCTGTTGTGGATGAGACAGCTTGGGAAGTGAGTCATTTGTTGTTCGCTGATGATACAGCGCTGGTGGCTGATTCGTAAGAGAAACTGCAGAAGCTTGTGACTGAGTTTGGTAAAGTGTGTGAAAGAAGAAAGCTAAGAGTAAATGTGAATAAGAGCAAGGTTATTAGATACAGTAGGGTTGAGGGACAAGTCAATTTAGAGGTAAGTTTGAATGGAGAAAAACTGGAGTAAGTGAAGTGTTTTAGATATCTTTGGGAGGATTTGGCAGGGGATGGAACCATGGAAGCGGAAGTGAATCATAGGGTGGGGGAGGGGGCGAAAGTTATGGGAGCGTTGAAGACTCCGTGGAAGTCGAAAACATTATCTGGGAAAGCAAAAATGGGTATATCTGAAGGAATAATGGTTCCAACAATGTTATATGGTTCCGAGGCGTGGGCTATAGATAGAGTTGTGCGGAGGAGGGTGGATGGGTTGGAAATGAGATGTTTGAGGACAATATGTGGTGTGAGGTGGTTCGATCGAGTAAATAATAATAGGGTAAGAGAGAGGTGTGGTAATAAAAAGAGCGTTGTTGAGAGAGCAGAAGAGGGTGTTTTGAATTGGTTTGCTCACATGGAGAGAATGAGTGAGGAAAGATTGACTAAGAGGATATATGTGCCAGAAATGGAGGGAACGAGAAGTGGGAGACCGAATTGGAGGTGGAAAGATGGAGTGAAAAAGATTTTGAATGATCGGAGCCTGAACATGCAGGAGGGTGAAAGGCGTGCAAAGAATAGAGTGAATTGGAACGATGTGGTATTCCGGGGTCTACGTGCTGTCAATGGATTGAACCAGGGCGTGTGAAGTTCTGTGGGGCCTGGATGTGGAAAGGGAGCTGTGGTTTCAGTGCATTATACATGACAGCTAGAGACTGAGTGTGAACAAATATGGCCTTTGTCTCTTTTCCTAGCGTTTCCTCGCGCACTTGCGAGGTTGTTATTTGATGTGTGGCAGGGTGGCGATAGGAATGATTAAAGGCAGAAAGTATGACTTATGTAAATGTGTGTATATGTATATGTCTGTGTGTGTGTATATATATGTACACGTTGAGATGTATAGGTATGTATATTTGTGTGTGGACGTGTATTTATATATATGTGTTTGTGGGTGGGTTTGGCCATTCTTTCGTCTGTTTCCTTGCGCTCCCTTGCTAACGCGGGAGACAGCGACAAAACAATATATATATATATATATATATATATATATATATATATATATATATATATATATATATATTCGTTCCCTCCACCTCCGACACATATATCCTCTTGGTCAATCTCTCCTCACTCATTCTCTCCATGTGCCCAAACCATTTCAAAACACCCTCTTCTGCTCTCTCAACCACGCTCTTTTTATTTCCACACATCTCTCTTACCCTTACGTTACTTACTCGATCAAACCACCTCACACCACACATTGTCCTCAAACATCTCATTTCCAGCACATCCATCCTCCTGCGCACATCTCTATCCATAGCCCACGCCTCGCAACCATACAACATTGTTGGAACCACTATTCCCTCAAACATACCCATTTTTGCTTTCCGAGATAATGTTCTCGACTTCCACACATTTTTCAAGGCTCCCAAAATTTTCGCCCCCTCCCCCACCCTATGATCCACTTCCGCTTCCATGGTTCCATCCGCTGACAGATCCACTCCCAGATATCTAAAACACTTCACTTCCTCCAGTTTTTCTCCATTCAAACTCACCTCCCAATTGACTTGACCCTCACCCCTACTGTACCTAATAACCTTGCTCTTATTCACATTTACTCTCAACTTTCTTCTTCCACACACTTTACCAAACTCAGTCACCAGCTTCTGCAGTTTCTCACATGAATCAGCCACCAGCGCTGTATCATCAGCGAACAACAACTGACTCACTTCCCAAGCTCTCTCATCCCCAACAGACTTCATAATTGCCCCTCTTTCCAGGACTCTTGCATTTACCTCCCTTACAACCCCATCCATAAACAAATTAAACAACCATGGAGACATCACACACCCCTGCCGCAAACCTACATTCACTGAGAACCAATCACTTTCCTCTCTTCCTACACGTACACATGCCTTACATCCTCGATAAAAACTTTTCACTGCTTCTAACAACTTGCCTCCCACACCATATATATATATATATATATATATATATATATATATATATATATATATATATATATATATATATATATATATATATATATATATATCGTATCTTTATGCTAGAGACCATATGAATTGCGATGGTATTGATGTTGGTGATACACACTTACGCGCCATTAAGAACCTATATTCATTTAATGCTGATCTTGTGATATACCCCTTATAATAATTCCTTATGATATAAGAATGATGCAACCAATTATACTGTGTACAGCCACATAAGGTTTTATGAGTCCTCTTCTGTATTGGACAATTGATGACCGTCCTTTACAACTGAAGGATATGAGACCTGTTGACATAGATGACTGGCATTAGTGTAATGTTATCTTTATTAGAGATAATGAAGGTCATTAGCTTCTCATATATTGAAGTTTAAGATTCAGGAATACGATGAATTAGTAAAGGTAACCTGGGAGACTGATACTCTTGATGGATACATCGTCATATCATTTGACCCGTGTAATTAATGGTAATCGAAGTGAACAGTCAGGCAGGCATATTTAGGCAAGATAAACAGACAAACAAACGCCCACACATAAACACACAACCATCCTGCATAATGTGTTTAGTGCTGGACCAACGATATTCCGGGGCCCAAGTTCTGGCCCAAGTTCTGACCCAGTGTGGTTTAGTACGACCAAGTATGTGCACCAGGTGTATGCTTTGAGCTCTTTTTTTATGAATATATGTATATGTATATGTATATGTAAACCGTCACCACTGAACGCACGGGACTGGAACCTTGGCCATTGAAATGACAGTGTTGTGAGCTAAACCACTCGGTCACCACGGGAGCTGTCCACCTCTGACCAGCCTATGATCCAGTGAGAGTTAACGTGAGGTGAGGTAACGGGGGATCCCACTGGACCATAGGCTGGTCTATGGAATGCTTTTGTCCCGTGGTGGACGAGCGGAGTAGCTCACTGGTCTATCATTTCGATGGTCTAGGTTCGTGTCTCATACGGCCAGTGGTGATTGTTTCCATCTGTTTCATGTGAATAGTACTGATGTACTGAGACTTTGTTCCGGTTTGTGCATGTACACACACATACTCACAGACACAGACACACAGGCACACACACGCACATATATACACACACACACACACACACACACACACACATACAGAAGCAGATTCACACCATAAGCCAGGTACCCAATTATTGACCAGTCCCTGAGGGAAGGATGGACACTTGAGTTGGGTCAGCTGTCTGCCACACCGAGGATTCAAACCCATGCATGACCTACCCACGGCTGGCCCCTGCTGACTCATGATTAGTAATGCTAACTATTACACTGCTATAAATGCGAGGCGTGGACTATAGATGAAAACGTACGGAAGAGGATGGTTGTGTTTGAAATGAAATGGTTGATATGTTTGTTTGTGTGTGTGTGTGTGTGTGTGTGTGAGTAATATATTAGATTCGGTAACGTCTGCCAGCTGATTATCAATACAGAACCTTAGGTGAATAACCATACGCTCCAGAGGAGAGAGAGAATGGATGAAATAGTGAGTGGGTGAGCGATGTTCACATAGACATACACATGACCCTTTCAGTCCCGTGTGGTCTAGTGGCTAGGATACCTGGCTTTCACCCAGGAGGCCCGGGTTCGATTCCCGGCATGGGAAGGATTTTCTTCTTCTGAGAGAGAGAGAGAGAGAGAGAGAGAGAGAGAGAGAGAGAGAGAGAGAGAGAGAGAGAGAGAGAGAGAGAGATGTCTAAGTAAATGAATACAATAGTTATCAAGTACGTTATCATCAACTAACCGAAACATAAATTTTTATAATAAAAGCGTGTGTTGTAGTGACTCCTGATTACTCTTGGTGAGTGAGTCCGAGAAACCCTGTCACGAGGGCCAAAAGAGAGTAACTGAATGAGTGAGTGGGTCAGTAAGTGAACGAGGAGTAAGTGAAGGAATCAATACAGTTTCACGGTTAAGATATTTGGCTTCCAGTCAGGAACCTGAAGAGCCGGATTAATGTTTAGTGAGGCCCAGGACCAGGTGGTAGTTGCGGTCTCCACAGATTCTATGAAATATGTCTTATGTCAAATTTTACCACCATATTGTATATTGCATACCAGCCTCTGTTCCACCAGTTTTCCGAGCTGCATCTTTATTACCTGGATGACCAGCTGGGCCCCTGTGAGGCCGGAGTCCAAGACCCGGGCCGAGGTGGCCCATGCGTTAATCTGGCACTGGAATTCTGGGTTCCTTTTCTGCAGTTGGAGTGATCAGTTTCATAAGAACAAGACAACTTGATAATGATTCTACACTATGAGGTAAGACACAATGCTTCCAATAATATATCTACCACAATACTTGCATCTTGTTCACCCGACATGAAAGTCCGAAAACTACCCCAAGTGAGGATCGAACTCACGACCTTGAGATTATGAGACTTACGCGTTGCCTACTGCGCCACCGAGACTTGGAAACCTACTTGGCTTATCTAGATTGATTGTTTCATAGTAGAGTTATACTGCTGATGTGTTCTTCAGTATGCATGTATATTGTTTCAAAGTTTTATGATCCACTAATTCAGTAATTCTAGTCAAGTATGGAACAAGTCAGCCGTCAAATTCAACCACCGGTTGATCTCCCCCGATCTACCCTTGCATGGGCCCATCCCACAACCAAACCGAGAGCCTACGGCTGCTGCCATTTTTTCTCTAGTCGTGGCACTGGGGTGCAGTTCAGTGGCTTTGTGTCCACTGACATTCACAACTACTAATGGAGTACATACACTGTTCAGGGAAACACATTCATCAGACTCATTAGACATTGGTAGTTAATTCTTTAAAGGGACTGTAGTCCATTGCTCAAGGGTAGAATAACAGATGTCCAAGAGATATAAACTTTTAAAGAGAAAAATCAATTCTAGTGCCTCCAGCCTTTCCCTGTAACGTATCTCTCTAACTCTAGTAATTTTCTCTTGCTATCCTCTGAACCATCTCCATTTCCTCTCTTCTTCTCTAGGTGTTGTGACCGAAATTGAGAAGCTTATTTTTGTTTCGGTCTTATGTCTGATGTGAACACATTTTCAAAACTGTCTTATCCCTGAACTTGAGTGGAATTCTAGTACTTACCAGTTGACAGTTTGTGTCCTTAACTACTCCCCTTAGGTGGAACACTTGCGACAGGTCAGGGACAATGTCAACTAACTTACTGTGGCTTTTTCTCTGTTCGATGATAACCACAGCGAGGCCTTCCTTCGCTACGATCCATTCTCACTGGTTTATATTTACTCGAGTTTTTAAACTTCATCAATCAGATATCAGACAAACTTTGGAGTCTGTCATGTTCTTTTTGTAAGTTGATGCAATCATTCGTGCTTTTCATTTCACGAATGTCCTTTGTATCTGCTGCAAACATGTTCAAATAAGAGTCTATATCCTCTGGCAAGTCATTACCATAGGACAAGAAGAGTAATGGTTCCAAAACAAAACCCTGCGGCACTCGGCTGGTGACCTCAACCCATTATGAGAGAGGTCCTCTGTCATGTGTTCTTTGTTCACTTTCACTAAGATAATCTTGTGTCCACTGAATGAGTTTCCCCATACTCCTGCCTGGTGATCCAGTCTCCTAATCAGCCTCCCATGTGACACAGTGTCAAGCGTTCTGGCAGTCAAGATACAAACATCCACTCAGCCTTACCTTTTGTACATTGTTCATCACATGAGTAATTTTTCCTTTTTAGAAAGTCATTCATTTACTTTGTGATTATCTTTTCTAAGCCTTACAAACCAAACTTCCCATTTGAGACCAGCTTGTAGTTCATTGCCTGTTTCGGCTTTCGTTAATTATAGACAGGAATAATGTCCTTTTCCACTCTTTTGGTATTTTGTCTCTATACAGCGACATCTTGAGCAGCTTTTCCAGAGGTTTATCTGGAATATATGCATACATCTTCAGCACTGTGGTAAGACTTCATCAGGTCCATGAATCTCATACGGGTGAACACCTAGAATTCTGTTAATCTTTTCTAGATATCTCAATGTTTTCTAAAATATTCTAATTCCAGCCCACTGGTGTTGTTGCCACAATGTTTTCTAATTGGGAAAATCTTCTGAATTTGTTACTCAGTTCCTCGAGTATCTTTACATCGTCTTCTTCCTTCTGAATTTCTTAGTCTAATTAGTTATTATCTGACAACCTAATGAGTTTTTGGAAAAGTTGTAGATTTTATCGATCCTTCCAAAATATTCATTTCAAAGATTCTTAATTCCTTGTTTTTATCCTGATATACTCGTTCTTTGCTCTCTTGCACCTTGCAAATGCTGGCTGGCTGGAGTGCCGTCTATATCTTCGTCACGACAATTTTAAATTCTTTTGCTTTTTATCATCTTTTACCAAACCATTCCTTCCTCTGTGTGTGTGTGTGTGTGTGTGTGTGTGTGTGTATGTGTGTGTGTGGGTGTGGGTGTGTGAGGGTGTGTGTCTGTGTGTGTGTGTGTGTGTATTAACTTACGTGTAATAGGAATGATAATAATAATGACAATACTACTGACGATAATAATAGAAATGATCCATTCTTAACGCAAGGGATCCTGTGAAGTGATCAGCGTCTCAAGTGACATTACATATTGTACACTGATGATCTAGATCATCCTGGTGATGGTGCTATGTTACTCTTCCCAGGAGAAGTAAGGATATGTTTAGACAACCCACATCATGGGTATGTGAGAATCTAGAAATACACACAAAGAAGATAGTCACAGTACGCCAGATGAAGCTACCTCTTCACATATCTATTTACAGAGATATTTCTGTATACCCACAACCTCCCGCTGGCTGTTAGTTTTTGCTCTAGTGATATTCTCATACTCCTTGAGGCATCATATTGCCGCAAACATTCATGAAATATAGACACACATAGCATATATGACTTTGTTGTTACTCTGTAAGTACTAACATATGTTGACACGTAGAATACCACAGGAAAGAATCAGTAAGTTATAAGACTTGTCGGTCTGGAGTAATCATGCGAGGAAACTCAGACATGAATGTGCATTACGGTATAATGTTGGGGAAGATAATGAATGTAGTAAAGAAGGGTGGCTGTCCCAGATCAGCCACAGTAAGAGAGCGCACTATAACCAGACCATGAAAATGATAACGTAAGAAGAAGACATCATTACTAGATCTAAAGTGGCCTAATGTCTTTCCGTTGAGTCAAGTTTTACGAAACTGGAGCGAAGTTGAAATGATATATGTGTCTGCTGAGGTAATGGTTAATGGATGATGTCTCAGGCGATCAAGTGTATACAGTCATTTTAGGCAGACATATTCTTCCTTTTATAGTAGTACCACATACAGCATACCCCTGATCTTATCATGTATCCTGGTTCAGCCCACTGACAGCATGTAGTTCCCTGGACTCCACATTGCTCAAATTGTACCTTGTACACCTCTCACCCTCTTGCATGTCCTGACCCAGATAACTTAAACACTTTTTCACTCCTTCCATCTCCTTCTCAGGCTCTTCGGTCATTCTGTTCCCTCGTCTTCTGACAAGTATGTCCTCTTTATCCGTTTCTTTTCATTAGTTTTTTACATATGCCTAAACCGTTTCAGTACACCCCATTCAGCTCCGTCAATCACACACCGCTTACGATGAGTACCGCACCTCTCTCTTACATTGTCATTCCTCACATGATCAACCCTTCTTACGCCACACGTTGTTCCTCAGATCTTCATTTCCAACACACTCACATTTCTCCTTCTTTTGCATTTAGGGCTCAAGACTCGCACCCACACAACAACACTATCGGGACTATCATACCGTCAAACATAATAATCTTTACCCTCACATACAATGAATTTTCTTTACACATAGTCCATATTGCACCCTGGACCTTTGGCCCCTCACACACCCGATGAATCACTTGAATCCCCACATATCCGTCTCATGTATCTAAAACACTCCACTTCTATGTTCTCATCATTCAAACATGCACTCAGACCAGTCTATCTTCCCCTCTGCTAAACCACATAACCTCAATCTTACTAACATAAACTCTCAACTTCCTCCTTTCAAACACTAATTCATACGCTAGCTTTTGTAATTCATTACTTGAATCTGCCACCTGAGCCATATCGTCTGCAAACAACCGCTGGCTCATCTCCCAGCCACCCCCATACTCAGCATACTATAGATACAGTATGACCCTTATATTAACCTCCCCCACCACAGCATCCATAAACGGGTTAAATACCCATGTTAACATCAGAAACCCTTGGCAAAGATCCGTCTACACTTGGAATCACCCATTTTCCTTCCTTCACATATGCCTTGCTCTCCTGATAACAGCCACTGCATCTAGTAAACGTTTTCCTGCGTCACATTATCGTATAACCTTCCATAAGGCATCTAAATCCTCCCCACCATACGCGTTTTCCAGATCAGTAAATGCCACACACAAATTTTACTCTTTGTATACATTTCTCTAAAGCAAATTCTTCAAAACAACCACCAGGTGTATGCATATTCTACCCATTGAAGAAACTGATAACAATCAAGAGAAGCATTATTCATTAACAGGTTATACAGCGTGTTTGTGCTTTGTATCATCCACAGTCTGATGTCAGAGAACATAGCAACAAATTGCATCTTTGAGGCTGTATCCAATGTGCCAAGGACACAAGCGGCTATAGCCCATTACTGAGCTAAAAGCAAATGGTTTCATCCATGTATTGCTTTGATAGTAAGGGAGAAGCTGCAATGGTTATGGAAGTTCTTAGGGGAGGAAAAATTAGACTCGAAAGCTAAATAGAATTTTCTAAGGATAATGACAAAGTAACTATGTCAGGTGTTGTCTGAGAGACGTAAGCTTGACAAGAGAATTTGCCACTTTGTATATGTCCATTTCTCTCACTCTCTTCTACTGTTTGGAAGGGTGACCGATGCAGAATCTTCTCACTACACTTCCATACGCTTTTGCATGTTAACATCCGTCTCATCTACACAAATCCCACTTTGTTCATCCATGGTCTTCATCTCTCCCTTTATAGATTCACCTCACTCATATTCAGGATGCGTACCATGTCTTGTTTCTTCTCACACTAATTTCTTTTTCCTTACTCATTTTCTCTCTCATTTCAGAGTAAGAAGTGCAGTAATAACAACACTTGAGGAATGACCGATAGTCAGTTCGTAATGAGTTTTATCTTCACCTTACATGTACAGTAAAGGAACCCTATCCATTTTTACTCTCCGTATTAACGTTATTCATTTTTCCGTTCTTTGTCCTATAAGAAAACCTTCATATACAAACAACAAGAGTGACAAGCTTATAGATCTACTTTCCACAATGGGTGGCAAAGAATCCCCGGAATCCCACCCGTCTCTGCTGTCAACGAGAGGGAGGAGGGCTCAGGCAGCAGCAGTGACGCCCCTCCCAAGACCTTTGCCCATCTAAATGATTGATCTGATTTGTGCCACTGTCACCAACTAGTTTATTGTGCTCACCACGAAGGAAAAAATACTCATATTTCATTCATGTTACCAACATTATCGGTCATTCTATTAACCTTCCTTCTGTTGAGCACCATCTGGCCAGTACTTCTAATATACTAGTCCTTCTGTCTGACACTCAATTGTCTAACAACTGTGTTTTCAATAACCATTTAACATTTCTAACTATAATCATTTACATTGTCGTTACAAAGGAAGTCTGTGCTTCTTCCAAAATCAACAGGCCATTTGCACGTCTCATGAACCTAGAATGTCTAGACACTGACGTTATCTGGCTGAGAATCTGTCTCCCAACCAACACTTCTGTTTTCACCTCCTGCTCTCCTGACTCTTCATACTGTATATCTATCTTTGACTGTCTATATTTCCTCCACGAGGCAGCGACATTCTCTCATCCTCAAGCGGAGGTTCTCTACTTGGGAGGTTTTAGCGCACATCACAGAGAACAGTTGGAAGGTCCATACGCAGATATATATATATATGTGTGTGTGTGTGTGTGTGTGTGTGTGTGTGTGTGTGTGTGTGTGTGTGTGTGCGCGCGCGCGCGCACGCGTATGTGACTTTTTGTTTTCCACGCATAATAATTTGGACCAGATAATCAACCACTTTACTCACATTCCAGACCGTCACAGCCTCTATCCCAATACTCTGGACCTGTCATTTTTCTTCTACAGTCCCTCCTGTAACACCTACACAATTCGTTTATCTGACCACACTCTGGTGTCTCCTCACTACGTTACTTCCTCCATTAGTTGGCCAACCTACATCACAGTATTTTGAGGTAACTATAAAAAGATCTTCATTTGTCTGACCTTCCATGGAAAGTTTACTGCCTTTCTTAGGGCGATGTTTCTATATATCCTGAGCCTATAGGTTAAGTTATAGTTGCGTGAATAGAGGCATATATTCCTTCATCCCCTATGATAACCCTTTTCTCCAATTCGTTGTACAACCATCGTAGTTCTGAGGCCATTTGTCCAAGAGACCAAACAAATTTTACCTGGGAGTCTCCTTCTTCCAACACTCATCCGACCTTAATATTCGTCTAAAATCCTTGAAAAATTTCATGTTATCCGTGAGGCAAACTATCTCTTTATCCACTGTAAATACAACAACGTATCTTCCGGATTCTTTTTTATATTTAGCTAGAAATATTTCAGTTTATATGTCATTACATTTCCTTCGTTTATACAATTTGACGACACTTTTAGCTGTATCTCTTACTGAAAGAGCTATCCAATAACCACCTTTGACCATCTCTCATACTTATGTATATCTCTCTTTTTAAACCAGGTATTTTCAATCACCAATCCATTTTCAGCACAAAAATCCACAAGCTCCTCACCATGTCCATTTGCAACACTAAACATCCCATGCAGACCAATTATACCCTCAACTGCCACATCACTCACCTTCGCATTCAAATCACCCACCACTATAACCTGCTCTTATGCATCAAAGCTGCTTACACACTCACTCAGCTGCTCCCAAAACACTTACCTCTAATAATCTTTCTTCTCATGAAGATATAATCACCCATCTCTCTCCATTCACTTTCCGTTTTACCCACATCAATCTAGAATCTACTTTTTTACACTATCAGTAGTGCTACTCCTTC